>NC_052158.1:52793555-52911565 GCF_902713615.1 Scyliorhinus canicula | reverse complement strand
TTTTTGCTTGCCCGAGACTGCAAAATGTGCTCCGACGCCATTTTATCGCGGATTTCAGCGTTTTTTTTCTTTCTAAAAGTTGCAAGTTACCTTTTCTTTCCGATCTGGACTGGATTTCAGCGTTTTGGCTTTGTGAAAAATTCATGTTATTTCTTCTTTTTGATCTGTACTTTTCATTCGCGATTTCTTGTTCTTTTCGTGATTGTTTAAGTTTTGCATCACTCAGTCTCTGTGCAGTTTGGCCTCTGAGCATGCCTTGCTGTTCAAATTCCTTACAGTACTCTTCAAATTTGTTTAGTATTGTTTGTAAGCTGTTTCTGTCTTCACCTTTTGAGTATTTAAATCCATTATAAACTTTCGTAGCTTCATGTCCTTCGATGAGAATTGCTATTTTAATTTCGTCTGAGGCTGCTGCTGCATCATTTGCTATGATACCGAAATCGAACCATTGTTTAAACCTTTTCCAGACACTTCTTACATTTCCAGTCGTGTCCAGCTGAAGTGGGAATCCAAGGCACATCCTCCCATCAGCGATGTCTTCCCAAGTCGAATGTCCAGTAGGAGATTTCCATGCCATTTTGAGCTTTCTGTGTCTGCCACTGAGTTGTCCTGTAGTAAGCGTCTGAAGCCACTCCTGGGTACCATGTGTTGTTACTCGTGTCTTAATAAAGCTCGTAGTCTCAAATGTGGAGAAGATGCTTTATTGTGAATTTGTTCTCTCTTCAGACCTTTACCTACGGCTACCTCAAATGCTACTAGCTGGTATGTCTGTGTCCTGCTACGAGTTCTGCCTTCTGTGAAGTGTGTCCTCACTTCCTGTCCCGGTGTATTTGTATGGCTCTCCCGTGCCCCCTCTAGTGTTTGCTCAGTTGTATTGCATCTAGTTAACTTGTGATCAACACACAGTCCATGTCCAAAATGCAGCAAGACCTGAACAATATCCAGGCTTGGGTTGGCAAGTGGCAAGTTACATTCGTGCCACACAAGTGCCAGGCAATGACCATCTCCGACAAGAGAGGATCTAACCATCACCCCTTGACATTATTCGGCATTACCATCACTGAATCCCCCACAATCAACATCCTGGCGGTTACCATTGATCAGAAAGTAACCGCATTAATGCTGTGGCTACCAGAACAGGTCAAAGGCTAGGAATCTTATGATGAGTAACTCACCCCAGACACCCAGCCCTCCCCCCACCCCCAAAACCTGTCCTCCATCGATAAGGCACGTCAGGCGTGTAACTCACACTCATCCAGGCAAGTAGAGAGTATTATCTCCAACAACACTCGAGAAGCTTGACACCATCTAGGATAAAGCAGCCTGCTTGATTGCCCCCCTCCACAAACATTCAAACCCTCCACCACCAATGAACAGTGGCAGCATGTGTACCATCTACAAGATGCACTGCAGGAACTCCCCAAGATTCCTTAGGCAGCACCTTCCAAACTCACGGCCACTACCATCTAGAAGGACAAGAGCAGCAGATATCTTGGAACCACACCACCTGGAGGTTCCTCTCTAAGTCACTCACCACCCTGACTCAAAAATATATCGCCATTCCTTCTCTGTCACTGGGTCAAAATCCTAGAACACCCTCCCTAACAGCACTATGGGTGTAACTACACCTCCGGAATTGCAGCGGTTCAAGAATGCAACTCACCACCACCTCAGAAGAGCAACTAGGGATGGGCAATAAATGCTGGCCTAGCCATCGACATCCACATCCTATAAATGATTTTTTTTTTAAATGTAGAGGAAAACTGTTTCATTGGAAATGATAAAGTTGATGCCGGAACAGAAGGGTTCCAGCAAGAGGATAACTCTGGTTCTGATTGGATGGTGAAAGAGGCAGCTCAGTCTGACTGGCCATTCTGATCAATTTTCCCAGGTAATCCAGACATGATTCGAAACTGGATCTCATCCATGCAATCCTCCTAATAGTTAAAATTAATAGGTGGCTTGAGAGATGGTGCAGGAGGGAGGGGTTCAGATTTATGGGGCATTGGAACCGGTTCTGGGGGGGTGGGTCCATTACAGATCGGATGGTATACACCTGGGCAGGACTGGAACCAATGTTCCAGAGGGTGCTTTTGTTAACACTGTTGGGGAGGTTTTAAACTAATGTGGCAGGTGGATGGGAACCAGATAAGGAAGTTAGAGGTCAGTAAAGAGGCAGCAACGAAAGCCAGTAAGGTACTAGATCATAAACTCATTGTGACTAAGGAGAAGAGTAGACAGGGAAGAGATAAGAACATAAGAACTAGGAGCAGGAGTAGGCCATCTGGCCCCTCGAGCCTGCTCCACCATTCAATTAGATCATGGCTGGTCTTTTGTGGACTCAGCTCCACTTTCCGGCCCGATCACCATAACCCTTAATCCCTTTATTCTTCAAAAAACGATCTATCTTTACCTTAAAAACATGTAATGAAGGAGCCTCAACTGCTTCACTGGGCAAGGAATTCCATAGATTCACAACCCTTTGGGTGAAGAAGTTCCTCCTAAACTCAGTCCTAAATCTACTTCCCCTTATTTTGAGGCTATGTCCCCTAGTTCTGCTGTCACCCGCCAGTGGAAACAACCTGCCCGCATCTATCCTATCTATTCCCTTCATAATTTTAAATGTTTCTATAAGATCCCCCCTCATCCTTCTAAATTCCAACGAGTACAGTCCCAGTCTACTCAACCTCTCCTCATAATCCAACCCCTTCAGCTCTGGGATTAACCTCGTGAATCTCCTCTGCACACCCTCCAGCGCCAGTACGTCCTTTCTCAAGTAAGGAGACCAAAACTGAACACAATACTCCAGGTGTGGCCGCACTAACACCTTATACAATTGCAACATAACCTCCCTAGTCTTAAACTCCATCCCTCTAGCAATGAAGGACAAAATTCCATTTGCCTTCTTAATCACCTGTTGCACTTGTAAACCAACCTTCTGTGACTCATGCACTAGCACACCCAAGTCTCTCTGAACAGCGGCATGCTTTAATATTTTATCGTTTAAATAATAATCCCGTTTGCTGTTATTCCTACCAAAATGGATAACCTCACATTTGTCAACATTGTATTCCATCTGCCAGACCCTAGCCCATTCACTTAACCTATCCAAATCCCTCTGCAGACTTCCAGTATCCTTTGCACTTTTCGCTTTACCACTCATCTTAGTGTCATCTGCAAACTTGGACACATTGCCCTTGGTCCCCAACTCCAAATCATCTATGTAAATTGTGAACAATTGTGGGCCCAACACGGATCCCTGATGGACACCACTAGCTACTGATTGCCAACCAGAGAAACACCCATTTATCCCAACTCTTTGCTTTCTATTAATTAACCAATCCTCTATCCATGCTACTACTTTACCCTTAATGCCATGCATCTTTATCTTATGCAGCAACCTTTTGTGTGGCACCTTGTCAAAGGCTTTCTGGAAATCCAGATATACCACATCCATCGGCTCCCCGTTATCTACTGCACTGGTAATGTCCTCAAAAAATTCCACTAAATTAGTTAGGCATGACCTGCCCTTTACGAACCCATGCTGCGTCTGCCCAATGGGACAATTTCTATCCAGATGCCTCGCAATTTCTTCCTTGATGATAGATTCCAGCATCTTCCCTACTACCGAAGTTAAGCTCACTGGCCTATAATTTCCTGCTTTCTGCCTACCTCCTTTTTTAAACAGTGGCGTCACGTTTGCTAATTTCCAATCCACCGGGACCACCCCAGAATCTAGTGAATTTCGGTAAATTATCACTAGTGCATCTGCAATTTCCCTAGCCATCTCTTTTAGCACTCTGGGATGCATTCCATCAGGGCCAGGAGACTTGTCTACCTTTAGCCCCATTAGCTTGCCCATCACTCCCTCCTTAGTGATAACAATCCTCTCAAGGTCCTCACCTGTCATAGCCTCATTTCTATCAGTCGCTGGCATGTTATTTGTGTCTTCCACTGTGAAGACCGACCCAAAAAACCTGTTAAGTTCCTCAGCCATTTCCTCATTTCCCATTATTAAAACTCCCTTCTCATCCTCTAAAGGACCAATATTTACCTTAGCCACTCTTTTTTGTCTTATATATTTGTAAAAACTTTTACTGTCTGTTTTTATATTCTGAGCAAGTTTACTCTCATACTCTATCTTACTCTTCTTTATAGCTTTTTTAGTAGCTTTCTGTTGCCCCCTAAAGATTTCCCAGTCCTCTAATCTCCCAGCAATCTTTGCCACTTTATATGCTTTTTCCTTCAATTTGATACTCTCCCTTATTTCCTTAGATATCCACGGTCGATTTTCCCTCTTTCATCCGTCCTTCCTTTTTGTTGGTATAAACCTTTGCTGAGCACTGTGAAAAATCGCTTGGAAGGTTCTCCACTGTTCCTCAACTGTTCCACCATAAAGTCTTAGCTCCCAGTCTACCTTAGCTAGTTCTTCTCTCATCCCCTTGTAATCTCCTTTGTTTAAACACAAAACACTAGTATTTGATTTTACTTTCTCACCCTCCATCTGTATTTTAAATTCCACCATATTGTGATCGCTCCTTCTGAGAGGATCCCTAACTATGAGATCATGAATCAATCCTGTCTCATTACACAGGACAAGATCTAGGACCGCTTGTTCCCTCGTAGGTTCCATTACATACTGTTCTAGGAAACTATCGCGGATACATTCTATAAACTCCTCCTCAAGGTTGCCTTGACCGACCTGGTTAAACCAATCGACATGTAGATTAAAATCCCCCATGATAACTGCTGTACCATTTCTACATGCATCAGTTATTTCTTTGTTTATTGCCTGCCCCACCATCTCGTTACTATTTGGTGGCCGATAGACTACTCCTATCAGTGACTTTTTCGCCTTTCTATTCCTGATTTCCACCCAAATGGATTCAACCTTATCCTCCATAGCACCGATGTCATCCCTTACTATTGCCCGGATGTCATCCTTAAATAACAGAGCAACACCACCTCCCTTACCATCCACTCTGTCCTTCCGAATAGTTTGATACCCTCGGATATTTAACTCCCAGTCGTGACCATCCTTTAACCATGTTTCAGTAATGGCCACTAAATCATAGTCATTCACGATGATTTGTGCCATCAACTCATTTACTTTATTCCGAATACTACGAGCATTCAGGTAAAGTACACTTATGTTGGTTTTTTTACCTCTGTTTTGAATCTTAACATCTCCAGGTTTATTCCTTTTGTTATTACTGGGCCTATTCACTGAGCTCCCCTCAGTCTCCGTACCTTCTACAGTCGCCCTTTTAGATTGACTATGTCTTCTCTGCCTTGAACTTTTCCCCTTACTTCCTTTTGTTTCTGTCCCTGTTTTACTACCTTCCAACTTCCTGCATCGGTTCCCATCCCCCTGCAACATTAGTTTAAACCCTCCCCAACAGCTCTAGAAACCCCCCCCCCCCCCCCCCCCCCAGGACATCGGTTCCAGTCCTGCCCAGGTGCAGACCGTCCGGTTTGTACTGGTCCCACCTCCCCCAGAACCGGTCCCAATGCCCCAGAAATTTGAATCCCTCCCTCTTGCACCATCTCTCGAGCCACGCATTCATCCTATCTATCCTGACATTCCTACTCTGACTAGCTCGTGGCACTGGTAGCAATCCTGAGATTACTACCTTTGAGGTCCTACTTTTTAGTTTAACTCCTAACTCCCTGAATTCCGCTTGTAGGACCTCATCCCGTTTTTTACCTATATCGTTGGTGCCTATGTGCACCACAACATCTGGCTGTTTACCCCCCCCCCCCCCCCCCCCCCCCAGAATGTCCTGCAGCCGCTCCGAGACATCCTTGACCCTTGCACCAGGGTGGCAACATACCATCCTGGAGTCTCGATTGCGTCCACAGAACCGCCTGTCTATTCCCCTTACGATCAAGTCCCCTATCACTATAACCCTGCCATTTTTCTTCCTGCCCTGCTGTGCAGCAGAGCCAGCCACAGTGCCATGAACCTGGCTGCTGCTGCCTTCCCCTGGTGAGCCATCTCCCTCAACAGTATCCAAAGCGGTATATCTGTTTTGCAGGGAGATGACCGCAGGGGACACCTGCACTGCCTTCCTACTCTTGCTCTTTCTTTTGGTCACCCATTTTCTATCTCCCTCAGTAACCTTCACCTGCGGTGTGACCAACTCGCTAAACGTGCTATCCACGACCTCCTCAGCATCGCGGATGCTCCAAAGTGAGTCCATCCGCAGCTCCAGAGCCGTCAAGCGGTCTAACAAGTGCTGCAACTGAATACACTTCTTGCACGTGAAGGAGCCAGGGACAGTGGACGTGTCCCTGAGCTCCCACATCGCACACGAGGAGCATGACACGGGTCTGGGATCTCCTGCCGTGTCTTAAACCCTTGGTAAACTTAAACAACTAGAATTTCAAAATAAAAATAAATAAATTAGACAATGAAAAGAAAAAGAGAGACTACTTACCAGTCACTTACCAGGGTTAAAAAGCACCTCCTCACACTCTGCACCGAATTACCTCACTGCACCAAATTACCAAGTTTCAATCCCCACTCTGGATATAGACAAAGTCAGAGATGGTGGACAATGCTTGGAATGCGAGCATTTGCAGGTAATCAAATCATTACTGATCCAGAGAGAGGGATAATCACAGGTTAAAGATAACCTGTCTTAGATCTTTAACCTGTGATTATCCCATTATCCCTCTCTCTGGATCTGTAATGATTTTATTACCTGCAGGTCCTGTGTGGTGAGGAAGTCTTTTTCAAACTTGTGCATGAAGATGTTGGCATATTGAGGTGCAAATTTGGTCCCTATGGCTGTTCCATGCATCTGGATGAAGAGTTTGTTGTCGAAGGTGAAGACGTTGTGATCTAGAATGAAGCGGGTGAGTTGCAGAATTGCATCTGGAGATTGGCAGTTGTCGGTGTTGAGGGCTGAGGCTGTTGCAGCAATGCCGTCGTCATGGGGGATGCTGGTGTAGAGTGCCGAGACATCCATTGTGACGAGGAATGTTCCTGGTTCAACTGGTCCATGGGTGCTGAGTTTCTGTAGGAAGTCCGTCGTGTCGCGACAGAAGCTGGGTGTACCTTGTACGATGGGTTTCAAGATGCCCTCGATGTCGCCAACACACCAGGCCGTCCTATCGTTTCAGGCAATGGGACCTCTCTGGCCACATCGAGGGCATCTTGAAACCCATCATCTGAGCGGATCCTGTGTATACGGAGGGCTTGTCCATAGGGGATGGCTAGAAGACTGTGTACCTGAGGTGGTCACAGAGGACCAGACGGGCTTCGTCAAAGGTAGACAGCTTACCTCGAACATCAGGCGCCTGCTGAACGTGATAATGACCCCCTCCGGGGAGAGAACACAAGAGGTGATCGTCTCCCTGGACGCAGAAAAGGCCTTCGATAGAGTCGATATACCGCTCATAGAGGTACTGGAGCGGTTCTGGCTTGGAACAGGGTTCACCGCTTGGGTAAAGCTCCTATACAACGCTCCCATGGCGAGTGAACGGACCAACAATACCAACTCCCAATACTTCCAGCTGCACAGGGGCACCAGACAAGGATGCCCACTGTCCCAGCTGCTGTTCGCACTAGCAATCGAACCGCTAGCAATCGCGCTCAGGGCAGCAAAAAATTGGAGGGGGATCCGAAGGGGAGGCAGAGAGCACAGAGTCTCACTCTATGCAGATGATCTGCTCCTCTACATCTCGGACCCACAAAGCAGCATGGACGGAATCATCGCGAAAGAGTTTGGAGCCTTCTCGGGCTACAAACTCAACATGAGCAAAAGCGAGATCTTCCCAGTACACCCGCAAGGGGGGGGGGGGGGGGGGGGGGGGGAGGGGCAGCACTAAAGGGCTGCCGTTCAAACAAGCCCGACACAAATTCCACTACCTGGGGATCCAAATAGCCCATAACTGGAAAGGGATCCACAAATGGAACCTCACCAGCCTGACGGAGGAAGTAAAAAAGGACCTGCAAAGATGGAACACACTCCCGCTCTCCCTCGCGGGGAGAGTCCAGACGATCAAAATGAACGTACTGCCCAGGTTCCTCTTCCTGTTTAGATCCATTCCGATCTACATCCCCAAGGCCTTTTTCAAAGTGCTGGACAAACTTATCATGGCGTTCGTATGGGGGGGGTAAAAATGCTAGGATCCCAAAGAGGGTCCTACAAAAAACAAAATCCAGGGGGGGGCTAGCCCTCCCGAATCTACAATTCTACCACTGGGCAGCAGCAGCCGAGCGAGTAAGGGGATGGATCCAGGAGCCAGAAGCAGAGTGGCTGCGTGCGGAGGAGGCCCCCTGCATGGGGACCTCCCTCCGGGCCCTCGCCACGGCAGCACTCCCATCCCCACCCAAAAAACACTCCAGCAGCCCAGTGGTGACAGCCACCCTCCAATCCTGGAACCAACTGCGGCAGCAATTTGGCCTGACCAGAATGTCGGACAAGGCTCCCATCTGTAACAACCATAGGTTCACACCAGCACTGACTGACGCCACCTTCAAAAGGTGGAGGCAGGACGAGGGGACACTGACAGTCAGGGACCTATACACGGATCACAGGATCGCAACACTGGACGAACTGACAGAGAAATTTCGGCTAGCTGGGGGGAACGAGCTACAGTACCTGCAGCTCAAAAACTTCCTACGAAAGGAGACAAGGACGTACCCACAACCGCCACGACAGACACTACTGAAAGACCTACTGGACGCAAGTATCCTAGAGAAAGGGAACTGTAGCGACATGTATGACCGACTGGTAGAAAGGGACGACACCGTACTGGACGCAACAAGAATGAAATGGGAGGACGACCTGGGGATGGAGATAGGGTGGGGACTCTGGAGCGAAGCACTGCATAGGGTCAACTCCACCTCCACGTGCGCAAGGCTCAGCCTGACGCAACTAAAAGTGGTACATCGAGCCCACTTAACAAGAAACCGTATGAGTAGGTTCTTCCCGGAGGTGGAGGACAGGTGAACGTGCCAAAGAGGCCCGGCCAACCACGCCCACATGTTCTGGTCTTGCCCCAGACTTGTGGAGTACTGGACCAAAGTGGTGGGGGCGAGGGTGGAGCCATGCCCGATAGTGGCGGTCTTTGGGGTTTCAGACCAGCCAGATCTATTCCTGGGGAGGAGGGCGGACGCCCTTGCCTTTGCCTCCCTGATGGCCCGCCGTAGAATCCTGTTTGGCTGGCGGTCAGCAGCACCGCCCAGAGCTGCAGGCTGGCTGTCCGACCTCTCGGAATCTCTCCAAATGGAGAAAATCAAATTCGCCATCCGAGGGTCAGACGACGGCTTCCACAGAACATGGGAGCCATTCATGCAATTGTTCCGGGACCTGTTTGTGGACAACGTACAAGAGGAAGAATAGTCGGGTGGCCAAGAATCAGGGGAAAATGGACGGGAATCGGGGGGGGGGGGGGGGCTACGGGTTCGTTATGGGGGTTTGATGGCTAGCTAAGGCCCAAAACCAAACTGTAAATAAATGCCTAGAAACATGTGCCTCGGCCATATTGGGGAATGTAAAATATGTATGCCGGCTAAAGGGGGCGGCCACAGTTGTTGTTATGAAGATGCTTACCTGTAAATATACATGTTAATTTTTGCTGTTTTTTTTTTCTAATAATTTGTAATTTGTTGGATATAAAATATTAAAAGTCAATCAAAAACATTTTATAAAAAAAACTTTTGAAAGTTCCTGTGGAATACCATCAAAATTAGCCTTGCCCCAAATTAGCAATTTTACTTTTGGGCCAGAAGTATCATTCTCCATAGTTATCTTAAAACTCATGAAATTATGGTCACTGGTCCAAAAGTGGTCCCTCACTAACTACTGCCCTTCCTTATTTCTCAAAAGGAGGTTGGGCCATCCACATACTAAATGAGAAATTCCTCCTGAATACACTCAACAAATCTCCCTCCAGCCATGCCCCTATTGTATGGCTGTCCCAGTCAATGTTGGGAAAATTGAAGTTTTACCTATTACCACACTATTTTTCTCGCAGCTCTCTGCAATCTCCTTGCATATTTGCTCCTCAATTTCTCATTAACTATTTGAGGGCCTGTAGTACAACCTTATCAAAGTCATCTCTCCCTTCTTATTTTTCAGTTCTACCCACACAGAACCCTCGGATCTATCCCCTCTCAGTACTTCTGTGATATTCTCCCTAATCAAAAACGCAACTCCCCCTCCCCTCTTACCTCCTGTCCTATCTTTCCTGTAGCATCTGGACCCTGGAACATTGTCCTGCCCCTCCCTTAGCCATGGTTCAGTAATAGCTATAATATCCCAGTCCCAGGTACCCATCCATGCCCTGAGTTCGTCTGCCTTGCCCATCAGGCCTCTTGCATTGAAATAAATGCAGTTTAATCTAGGCTTCCCTTGACCTCTGCCCTGCATTCTCAGACCATGTTTTGTGCACTCTCCCTGTGTTTTATTTTTCATAGTCTTACTGAACCCATTCACTGAATTCCCCACAGTCTCTGTACTGTGATCCTTTTTGATTTTTGACTTTGGTTTCTCTGCCATTCACTTTTCCCCTTACTGCTTTTTGTTTCTGCCCACAATTTAATTCCCTCTGACTTCCTACATCCCCCTGCCACATTAGTTTAAACCCTCCCCAACGCTAGCACACAACACCCCCGAGGACATTGGTTCCAGTCCTGCCCAGGTGCAGACCATCTGGTTTGTACTAATCCTACCTCCCCCAGAACTGGTTCCGGTGTCCCAGGAATTTCAATCCCTCCCACTTACACCGCCTCTCAAGCCACTTAAACCTTAAGTTAGCTTACAACAACAACTACAATGTCAAGAGAAAACCAGTCACCAACCAATTACTTCCTGCTGGTTGAGGTGACTGAGTTGACTTCTCCCAGAATCCTCTTCTGCTGCCTCTGCTGGACGTCGGTCTTGTTTGTCACTTTGGTTTAAGTAGGGTGATCATTGCTCGGCACAACATCAAGGGCCGAAGGGCCTGTTCTGTGCTGTACTGTTCTATGTTCTATGTTCGGCTACCCACAGTACAATCGAGGTGACTGAGTTGACTTCTCCCAGAATTAATCTGCTGGCTGTGATATCCTACTTGTCTCTTCACAATGCCTTTTTTTAGGTTAGAGGAGGAGGGAGGGAGGGAAACACTAATCTAGTGTTTTGGGCTTAAACGTTCTTTGATCCCACCTCTTCGGCTACCCACAGTACAGTCAAGGTGACTGAGTTTACTTCTCCCAGAATCCTCTTCTGCCGCCTCCACTGGATCATGATCTTATCATCGAATTTACAGCGCAGAAGGAGGCCGTTCGGCCCATCGAGTCTGCTCCGGCTCTTTGAAAGAGCATCCTACCCAAGCCCACACCTCCACCCTATTCCAATAACCCAGTAACCCGACCCAACACTAAGGGCAATTTTGGACACTAAGGGCAATTTATCATGGCCAATCCACCTAACCTGCACATCTTTGGACTGTGGGAGGAAACCGGAACACCCGGAGGAAACCCACACACACACGGGGAGAACGTGCAGACTCCACACAGACAGTGATCCAAGCCGGGAATCGAACCTGGGACCCTGGAACTGTGAAGCAATTGTGCTAACCACCATGCTACCGTGCTGCCCTGTTTCTTCCTGTATTCTTCCTGTTTGTCACTGGAGGGGTTCTTCGGGTACCCACAGTGCAGTTAAGGTGACTGAGGTGATTTCTCCCAGAATCCTCCTCCGCCGCCTCTGACACACTCCCACTCTGCCTGACGGGAAGGGTGCAGACGATCAAAATGAATTTGCTGCCCATGTTCCTCTTCCTGTTTTGATTCCTCCTGATCTTCATCCCCAAGGCCTTCTTTAACACAGTAGAAAAAATTATTATGGCATTATACGGGCAGCACGGTAGCATGGTGGTTAGCATAAATGCTTCACAGCTCTAGGGTCTCAGGTTCGGTTCCCGGCTGGGTCACTGTCTGTGCAGAGTCTGCACGTCCTCCCCGTGTGTGTGTGGGTTTCCTCCGGGTGCTCCGGTTTCCTTCCACAGTCCAAAGATGTGCGGGTTATGTGGATTGGCCATGCTAAATTGCCCGTAGTGTCCTAAAAAGTAAGGTTAAGGGGGAGTTGTTGGGTTACGGGAATAGGGTGGATACGTGGGTTTGAGTAGGGTGATCATTGCTCGGCACAACATCGAGGGCCGAAGGGCCTGTTCTGTGCTGTACTGTTCTATGTTCTATGTTCTATGTTGTGTGGGGGAAGAGGAACCCAAGGATTCTCAAAAAAGTGCTAGACAAAGAACTAGAAGCATGGCCCTCCCAAACCTGAAATATTACCACTGGGCAGCCACAGCAGAAATAGTGAGGGGATGGGGAAAGGAACCACAAGCTGAATGGGTAAAATAGAGGACACCTCATCTCCAGGGCTGTTTCTCCATTCCCTGGCCACAGCAGCGCTCCCATCCCTACAAGCCAAGCCCAGGGGTGGTAGCCACGTGGAAACAATTAAGACCAGTCTGGTCGAAATGCTCACTATGGTCCCCATCTGCAACAATCACAGGTCCGCGCCAGCCAACATGGGTGCCACCTTCAAAAGATGGAGACAGGAAGGGGGGACTACTGAGAGTTAGTGACTTCTACACAGACAACAGACTGACGACACGAGACGAACTGACAGAGAAGTTCCAACTGGCCAGGAGGAATGAATTGTGATTTACACAAGTCAAAAGCTTCCTTCGTAGGGAAAACAAGGACATGCCCATGGGTGCCGAGACAAACACTACTGAAGGAACTGTTAGACGTGGCAAACTTAGGAGGGGGAAATTGCGGAGACCTATACGGGTGATTGTTCGGAAAAGACACGAGAGAATAAGAGAAAAATGGAAGGAAGAGCTGATGAGACCATCAATTCACGAGATACGTGCTTTAAGATATGAACAGTGGTTTTAATCTACTTACAACAGACCCAGCCTGTAACACGATGAACCCTGGATGAACTGGTCGGCTGGCACTGGACATCGATCTTTATACAGCAGTCCAGGGGGAGGAGCTGTGGGCGGAGCCAAGGGTGGAGCCCTGTACAAACTCCTATGCATTCCCAGTGCTACTCCCCCTTGTGGTAGGGCAACGCAACTGCGCTTACAATAATATATTACAGTGTGAATTACATTCACCACATTCACCCCCTACAAAAAATCAAGTCCGGCGGGTGTGGTGGTTCACAAATTGAGTCTGTCCGGTAGTCGAGTCGTCCGCTGTGATCTGCGGAGCACCGGGTTTGCAGCCTCTTGTGGTGGCTGGATGGGTGTTGTGGGTTGGGGTACGATGGCGGACTCCGGGGGCGATTGCATCCGAGCTCCATACACGTCTGGTTCGACTGGGGACTGGGGGCGCTGGGAGCTAGCCGGTGTGGGTGCGCGAAACAATTGTAGCGAGCTAGTGGGCTCAGGAGCGCGAGGGGGCGGCTGGGTGGGGTGTAGAGTGACCTGTGCAGTGATAGTGGGGATGCTGGATCCTGCGGGTACTAGATCCCGGAGGGATACCGTGTCCTGACGGCCGTCAGGGAGCTCTACGAAGGCGTACTGGGGATTTGAGTGAAGCAGGCGCACCTTCTCTACAAGGGGGTCAGTTTTGTGCGCCCTTACGTGCTTCCTGTGGAGTACGGGGCCCGGTGTCTTCAGCCATGCCGGGAGAGAGACTCCCGTGGTAGTGCCCCTGGAAAAACGAAAGAGCCGCTCGTGAGGGGTCTGATTGGTCGCGGTGCATAAGAGGGACCTAATGGCGTGGAGCGCGTCTGGAAGGACATCCTGCCAATGGGAGACTGGGAGATTCCTGGACCGGAGGGTCAGTAGGACGGTCTTCCAGACCGACGCGTTCTCCCTCTCCACCTGCCCGTTCCCCCTGGGGTTGTAGCTGGTAGTCCTGCTCGAGGCGATGCCCTTGTCGAGCAGGTACTGACGCAGATCGTCGCTCATGAAGGACGAACCCCGGTCGCTGTGCACGTATCTGGGGAAACCAAACAGGGTGAAGATACTATGCAGGGCCCTAATGACTGTGTGGGAGGTCATATCAGGGCATGGGATAGCAAAGGGGAAGCGGGAGAACTCGTCTATAACGTTTAGGAAGTAAACGTTCCTGTTAGTTGAGGGGAGTGGCCCTTTGAAATTGATCGCGAGGCGTTCAAAGGGCCTAGAAGCCTTGACCAGGTGGGCCCTGTCTGGTCTATAGAAGTGCGGTTTGCACTCCGCACAGATCGGGCAGTCTCTGGTGACAGCTTTTACCTCCTCAGTGGAGAAAGGCAGATTTCGGGCTTTGATGTAGTGGGCGAGCAGGGTGACCCCCGGGTGGCAGAGGTCGTTGTGGATGACTTTTAGGCGGTCGCTCTGTGCGCTGGCACACGTCCCGCGGGATAGGGCATCTGGGGGCTCGTTGAGCTTCCCCGGTCGATATTTAATATCGTAGCTATAGGTGGTGACTTCGATCCTCCACCGCAGAATTTTATCGTTTTTAATTTTGCCCCTTTGCGAGTTGTCGAACATGAAGGCAACCAATCTTTGGTCGGTGATGAGGGTGAACCTCCTACCTGCGAGGTAGTGCCTCCAGTGACGAATAGCCTCCACAATGGCTTGTGCTTCCTTTTCGACTGCCGAGTGTCGGAGTTCCGAAGCAGAGAGGTTTCGGGAGAAAAATGCGACTGGTCTCCCTGCCTGATTTAATGTGGCTGCAAGAGCTACCTCTGAGGCATCGCTCTCAACCTGGAATGGAGTGGATTCATCCACCGCCCGCATGGCCGCTTTGGCGATGTCCTCCTTGATGCAGTTGAAGGCCTGGCGCACCTCAGCTGACAGGGGAAATAGTGTGGCCTTAAAGAGTGGGCGGGCTTTGTCCGCATATTGAGGGACCCACTGGGCGTAATAGGAAAAAAAATCCCAAGCACTGTTTGAGGGCCTTGGGACAATGAGGGAGAGGGACTTCTAAGAGCATACGGTCCGGGTCGGGGCCCAGGACTCCGTTTTCCACGGCATATCTGGTCGTGCGGAAAACGCATTTCTCCTGTTAGATTTAGTTTCTGAGCCGTCTGGAGAAAACGGTAGAGGTTGGCGTCGTGGTTCTGCTGGTCATAGCCACAGATGGTAATGTTATCCAAGTACGGGAATGTGGCCCGTAGCCCGTACTGGTCCACCATTCGGTCCATTGCTCGTTGGAACACCGAAACCCCATTTGTGACGCCGAAGGGAACCCGGAGGAAATGGAAGAGGCGGCCATCCGCCTCGAATGCCGTGTAGTGGCGGATCTCCGGGTGGATTGGGAGCTGGTGGTATGCAGACTTCAGATCCACCGTGGAAAAAATCCGATACTGGGCGATCTGGTTAACCATGTCTGCAATCCTGGGGAGGGGGTATGCGTCGAGGAGCGTAAACCTATTAATGGTCTGACTATAGTCTATGACCATGCGGAATTTTTCCCCGGTCTTGACGACCACCACCTGAGCTCTCCAGGGGCTGTTGCTGGCCTCTATGATCCCCTCCGATCGGATGAACACCCTGTCCTGTCGGCTGCATCGCCTGCTGCGAGTGGCTACGGGTTTACAGTCCGGGGTGAGGTTGGCAAAGAGAGGAGGGGGGGAGATTCGCAACGTGGCCAGGCTGCAGATAGTGAGTGGGGGTAGGGGTCCGGTGAAACTGAGGGTGAGACTCTTGAGATTACATTGAAAATCGAGTCCCAATAAGAGTGAGGCGCAGAGTTCGGGCAGGACGTAGAGTTGGAAGTTAGAATAGCTAGCGCCTTGGATTGTGAGAGTCACGGTGGTGCACCCTTGGATCTGAACAGAGTGGGAGCCCGAAGCGAGGGAGATAGTTTGCTGTGCAGGGAAAACGGGGAGCGAACAGCGTCTTACCAGATCTGGGTGTACGAAGCTCTCAGTGCTCCCGGAGTCGAAAAGGCACGGCGCGTTGTACCCGTTGATTTGGACCATCGCCATCGAGTTGTGGAGGTGCTTTGGGCGCGATTGGTCCAGTGTGACTGCGCTGAGTTGCGGGTAGTCGGCGGCTCGATCAGCTGTGCTGGAGTGGCCCCGTGATGACCGCCCTCTGAGTTCGTAGTCGTCGAGGTAAGTTTCAGAGTTTGAATGGGGTGGATCCCAAGATGGCTGCCCCCATGAGTCGCACATGGCCGGCCGCATGGAGGTGGATTGCCAAGATGGCCACCCCCATGAGACGCACATGTTGGGTGGGGGCGGAGTCGGCATACAGGCTGCAGCACTTCGAGGCCTGCGGGCCTGTGAATTCGGGGAACGAGTGCTTTGAGCCGTGGGAGGGTTAGAGGCTGGGGCTTTCTTCGCCAGACACAATCTGGCATAGTGTCCTTTTCGCCCGCAGCTGCTGCACGTCGCGTTGCGGGCCGGGCAGTGCTGCCGCGGGTGCTGGGGCTGGCCACAAAAGTTGCAGGCTGGGGCAGCATTGTGGCTGGGTGGCCGCGTGGCGCAGGCATAGACATAGACATAGAACAGTACAGCACAGAACAGGCCCTTCGGCCCTCAATGTTGTGCCGAGCCATGATCACCCTACTCAAACCCACGTATCCACCCTATACCCGTAACCCAACAACCCCCCTCTTAACCTTACTTTTAATTAGGACACTACGGGCAATTTAGCCTGGCCAATCCACCTAACCCGCACATCTTTGGACTGCGGGAGGAAACCGGAGCACCCGGAGGAAACCCACGCACACAGGGGGAGGACGTGCAGACTCCACACAGACAGTGACCCAGCTCGGGAATCGAACCTGGGACCCTGGAGCTGTGAAGCATTTATGCTAACCACCATGCTACCCTGCTGCCCCTGGAGGCCTGGAGGAGTTGCTGGTCGGGGGCCCATGGCGGGTCGCGGGGTCCGCGGGGAACGAGGTGAGGCTGCGAAATGAGACCTCCATAGTCGTAGCAAGTTCAACAGTATCTTCAAGATTTTGGGCCCCCTTTTCCAGCAGTCGCTGGCGCACGTAATTTGATCTCAGGCCTGCAACAAAGACATCGCGGACAGCAAGGTCTCTATGCTCTGCAGCAGTTACAGCCTGATAGTTACAGTCCCGAGATAGAGTTTTTAGTTCTCTGAGGAATTCTTCTAGTGATTCCGTAGGCCGCTGGCGGCGAGTAGTAAACACGTGTCGCGCATAGACCTCATTTACAGGCCTCACATACATTTTGTCAAGTAGCGCTAGGGCTTCAGTATATGAGCTGGTACAATTTAGTTGAGTGGAAATTCTGTGGCTTACCCTCGCGTGCAGTAGGCTAAGTTTCTGTTCCTCCATCGTTTCAGCTGTGCTTGCTTCAGCCAGGTAGGCCTTAAAACATTGGAGCCAATGCGAAAAGATTTATTTTGCCTCTGCATCCTGTGGGTCAAGTTCCAATCGCTCAGGCTTGAGGGCTGATTCCATGATTGTTCCTTACTGTTTCTTAAGTAGATTAAATTGTTGAGACCATCAATTCACGAGACACGTGCTTTAAGATATGAATAGTGGTTTTAATCTACTTACAACAGAGCCAGCCAGTAACACGATGAACCCTGGATGAACTGGTCGGCTGGCTCTGGGCATCGATCTTTATACAGCAGTTCAGGGGAGGAGCCGTGGGCGGAGCCAAGGGTGGAGCCCTGTACAAACTCCTATGCATTCCCAGTGCTACTCCCCCTAGTGGTCGGGCAATGTAACTGCGCTTACAATAATATGGTATATATATTACAGTGTGAATTACATTCACCTCAGGAGCTAGGGTTTGAAATAGGGTGGGGACACTGGAGCGAAGCACTGAACAGGGTCAACTCCACATGCGCAAGGCTAAGCTGAATGCGACTGGTATATAGAGTACACCTAACCAGAGCCCGAATGAACAGATTCTTCCCGGATGTGGAGGACAAATGTGAGCGGTGCCAGGGAGGCCCCGCCAACCACGCCCACATATTCTGGGGCATGCCCCAAACTTGTCAGGTTCTGGACAGCCTTCTTCAACACAATGTCCAAGGTTGTGGGGGTGAGAGTGGAGCTGTGCCCAAAAGTGGCAGTCTTTGAGGTATCAGGTCAACCAGAACTTTTTATGGGGAATGGGGCCGACACCATAGCCTTTGCCTCCCTAATCATCTGCCAGAGAATCCTGCTTGGCTGGCGATCAGCAGCACTACCCAAAGCTGCAGACTGGCTGGCAGACCTGTGGGAATTTCTTCAAATTCACCATCTGGGGGTCGGAAGAGGGCTTCCACAAGATATGGAGGCCATTCACAAACCTGTTCCAGGACATGTTTGTAGCCAACAACCAATAGAGCAAAGGGGAGGGGGCCCCACAAACAGCAACAGGAAGGGAGGGGGGGTTGGAGAAAGTAAGGAGGCACATAGGCCGACCACACCCTATGCGGCCCCCGAGAGAACGTTTGGAAGCACAGGCAGCCGATGTGGTATACCCAAGCAGGATGTAATCTGTGTGTCGTCAAACAACCCTATTATGAATGGCAATGAAAACCAATATTGAGAACATAATATATAAGAGAAAGGGGAGGGGTTTGGGGAGAGCAAGGCGGGGTGGGGTGTTGGAGGCTAACTCAAATGCACGTTAACTGTAACGTGTTTGTACAGAACTGTGTATTTCTATTTTTGTTGTGTTTAAAAGGTAATCTGTAATAAAAGCATTTTTTTTTAAAGTACAGTTAGGGGCAAGGGCATAGCACCTTCCCAAATAAACGCCTGTAGACCAATGTTCTGAACTGCCTCGGCCCTCTGTCTGCAAGGCGGTCCAGGGCAGGCGATGCGAGGCACTATTTCCGTGGTCCAGGTCCAGGGCTTCAGTCCGCCATGGAGCACGGCGCGGCCGCTGGTGGACGCCGCCTTACACATGTGCAGGCTCTGACACGGAGATGCGGGGGGGCCATATCGGCAGCTAGAGCTGAGAGCTCTACTACAGCTGCCTGCTAGCCCCTTGCAAGTCGGGTGAATATGTGGGGCGGGATTCTCCTGTACCCAGTGGGGTGGGGGGGGGGGGGTCCCAGGGGACGGAGTTGCGTGACCCTTCCAGGGGCACCTCCCAGGGCCAGATCCCCCCCAACCCCCCAGGAACCCCGGAGCCCGCCCGCGCCGCTAGGTCCCACCGGTAAGGGACCTACTCTAATTTACGCCGACGGGACCTGCTACAGATGAGCGGAACTTCAGCCAATCGCGGGCCGGAGAATTCGGGCAGCCCCGGTGCCCATTGAGTCGCACCGGACCCCACCATTCTCCGAGGTGGGCGGTGCGACTCACACATGGACAGTTTTTGGGGGGTTGGGAGAATTGTGAGGACGGCGGGTGCGGGATTCATGCCGACACCCGGCGATACTCACACCCAGCGGGGGGGGTCGCAGAATCCCGCCCATGGTCTTTTGACGCCAGTTTTCCTGGCATAAAAGACCACAGTTTTCATGACGGCATGGAGACACAGTCTGAAAAACAGAGAATCCAGCCCAATAAGAATGAAGGTCAAAACATAAGAGGCTTTGCTTCAAATGGTGGTTCGCAGCATGATTTCTTCACAGTATTCTTGTGAATCAAAGTCTCTGTTTAACAGCCTGCAATGATCTTCCTTGCAGTTTAGTAATATTACTCACAGCCTCTCCTGGGGAGGCCCCTTGCTTCACATCAAACTTTTCTTCCACACCTCTGCCTTTTCTGGAGAAAGAGTTTGTCGGTTCACACCAGCCTCTTCTGCATAGAGAGTTGGTTCTCACCAGTGGCCTTTTGGTGAGAATCAGCTGGTTAGTTCTGGAAAGAGTTAGCTAGATCACTCCATCCAGCCTGAAGAATCAAACAATAAAACCAAAAACAAACCTTGTGACCATATCAGTGTGACCAGATCCAATCACCACCTGTTACCAGGCAGAGGACAGCCTCTTTGGCCAATGCATTGGCCAGCCAAACTAACCTTCACTGATGTCAGCCAATCTGCAATCATCATGGTAAACTGGCACAGCCTTCTGTATGAATTAAAGTTTGAGGCTGTCTTAAAGACATATGCCTATAAATCATTCATGGATCTAAAAGTGTAACAGTGATATGAAAGAATGGGGAAATAAGGGAATAAACAGTGTTCAGGGACAGTTTCACAGTTTTCAGATGACACATTGTACACAGTGAAGAGGACAGTGCAGAACTTCAAAAGGACAGACAAGTTGGTGGAGTGTGCAGATAGGTGGCAGATTCAGCTTAATGCAGAGATGTGTGAGGTGATGCCTTTTGAAAGGAGGAACATGGAGAAACAATGGACTTAACAGAAAAGTACCTAAATATAATATGTGGTGGGTTTTGCTGGGAGTTTCCCGTCAGCTCTGTCATCGAGTTCCCCTCCACTATCAAATGACAGTCACTTTTTTGGGCCCTGGGGAGTTTCGACCCAGTCAAGCCCACAGAATAATTTTTGTCACTGGGAAGCTGAGCCCGCTGGCCAGACCGGTCCCTCAGAGATTGGGCCATCATTTTGAAAGGGAGCCCTGATCTCTAAGTGAGCTTACAGCCCCCATCCATGGGCAATGTCATCCCCCCACCCCCACCCCCCCCACACACACACACACACACTCACACAAACAGGCATTACCCCATGATGTGTTGGGTAAGCTGGGTCAATGTGGACTGCGTTTGATGCAATATAGAGAGAGACACGCTTCCAACACTTGATGAGATACAACACAATTTTATTTAACATCTAACTATATTACATGCTTAATTGTGGGTTGACACTATGCTGACTTGACTGGAGACCTGAGGCTAGCCTGACCAGACTTACTGACTACCACATGGTGTTTGCACTGGCTGTTGCTCACGGGCTCTGACTGTCTCAGAGGCTGGATCCCCAGAGAGCGGGAAAACTGGTACCCTCTGGCTTTATAGTGGTTGTGTCCTGTCTGGTGATTGGCTGCTGTATTCGATGGCCGGAACCGTCATTCGCAGTGTGCAGTTCATGAGGAGCTGTGCTGGAGACAACCCAGTGAACAGAGGGGTCGCTCTGTATGCCAACAGCGCCAGGTTGAAATCGGAGCCCGAGTCAGCAGCCTTACACAATAATCTTTTGACGATGTATTTTTCAACCTTCCCATTCGACTGGGGGTAGTGGGGGCTGGATGTGACGTGCTGAAAGTTGTACAGCCTGGCAAAATCTGACCAATCCTGTCTGAAAAAACAGGGGCCGTTGTCACTCATCACCGTGAGTGGTATCCCATGTCGGGCAAAAGTTTCCTTGCATGCCTTGATCACCGCTGCCAACGTGTGGTCAGACAGTCTGACCACTTCGGGATAATTGGAAAAGCAGTCCACTAGGAGGACATAGTCACGCCCCTTGGCATGGAACAGGTCAACACCGACTTTGGACCATGGGGAGGTCACCATCTCATGTTGCTGTAGAGTTTCTTTAGGCTGAGCCGGCTGGAAGTTTTGACACGTAGGGCAATTGAGGACCGTATTTACATAGAATTTACAGTGCAGGAGGCCATTCGGCCCATCGAGTCTGCACCGGCTCTTGGAAAGAGCATCCTACCCAAGGTCAACACCTCCACCCTATCCCCATAACCCAGTAACCCCACCCAACACTAAGGGAAATTTTGGACACTAAGGGTAATTTAGCATGGCCAATCCACCTAACCTGCACATCTTTGGACTGTGGGAGGAAACCGGAGCACCCGGAGGAAACCCACGCACACACGGGGAGGATGTGCAGACTCCGCACAGACAGTGACCCAAGCCGGAATCGAACCTGGGAGCCTGGAGCTGTGAAGCGATTGTGCTATCCACAATGTTACCGTGCTGCCCTACAATGCTACCGTGCTGCCGTATTGGCGACGTCTTGGCTGATGCCTGACCAGAATACTGCCTCTTGAGCTCGACGGCGACATTTCCCGACCCCCAGGTGACCCTCGTGCATTTGGCCGAGGACCAAATCTCACATGCTCTGTGGGATCACAATTCTGTCAAGCTTCATGAGGATGCCACCGACCACCGTCAGATCATCCTTGACATTGTAAAACTGGGGACACTGCCCCTTCTGCCAGCCATTCATGAGGTGTTGCATCACCCACTGGAGCAGAGGATCCCTGGCCGTCTCCTCACGAATTTGAATGACCCTCTCATCAGAGGCCGGGAAGTTGGAGGCACAGAATTGCACCTGCGCGTTTATTTGACAGACAATGTCAGTCTGCTCACACGGTGTGGTGATAGACCTGGAGAGTGCATCGGCAACAATGAACTCTTTGCCCGGGGTGTAAACCAGGTCAAAATCGTAGCGGCGCAGCTTGAGAAGGATGCGTTGTAACCATGGCGTCATGTCATTGAGGTCTTTTTGGATGATGTGAACCAATGGCCTGTGGTCCATCTCAACCGTGAATTAGGGGAGGCCATACACATAATCATGGAACGTGTCGATTCCCGTCCGGAGGCCCAGGCATTCCTTCTCAATCTGAGCGTATCGTTGCTCAGTGGGCGTCATGGCTCTAGAGGCATCTGCAACTGGGGCCCAGGAGGGATCCCGCTGGAGGAGTACTGCCCCAATACCATCCTGGCTCGCTTCAGTGGCTATTTTTATTTCCTTGGCAGGGTCGAAAAATGCCAGCACCGTGGCCTTGGTGAGTTTCGCCCTTAGCTCTCGCCATTCTTTCTCATGATCGGGTAGCCACTGGAAATCCGTCGTTTTTCTAATGAGATGGCGGAGAGCTGTGGTGTGGGACGCCATGTTGGGGATGAACTTCCCAAGGAAGGTGACCATCCCTAGAAAGCGGAGGACCGCCTTCTTGTCCTCTGGGGTCTTCATGGCGTTGATCGCCGAAACGTTGTCAGCATCCAGCTGCACGCCTTGTTGCGAGATGTGGTCGCCGAGGAATTTGATTTCTGATTGACCGAATGAGCATTTGGCCCTGTTGAGTCGGAGGCCATGCTCGTGGATCCTGTGGAACACCCGGTTGAGGCAATCAATGTGTTCTTGAGGAGTTGTGGACCAGATTATGACATCGTCGACGTACACTCGCTCTACCTCGATGCCCTCCACCATCTGTTCCATGATGCGGTGAAATACCTCTGAGGCAGAGATGATGCCAAAGGGCATTCGGTTGTAGCAGTAATGACCGAATGGGGTATTGAATGTGCACAGCTTGTGACTGGACGTGTCCAGCTGTATTTGCCAGAACCCCTTGTAGGCATCCAGCTTCGTAAGGAATTTGGCATGAGCCACCTCGCTGGTTAACTCCTCTCATTTTGGTATTAGGTAATGTTCCTTCATGATGTTGCGGTTTAAATCTTGGTGTCGATGCAGATTCGAAGCACCCCTGACGGTTTCTTGACGCAAACCATGGAGCTAACCCAGTCCGTGGGTTCTGTGACCTTTGATATGACGACCTGGTCCTGGAGGTCTTCTGCAGCTTGAGGCGATCCTTGAGGGGTGCCGGCACCCAACACGGTGCATGAACCACAAGGGTAGCGTTTGGCTCAAGCAGGAATTTGTATCTGTATGGGAGTGTGCCCATACCTTCGAACACGCTCTGGTATTTCGCTATGATGTCATCAAGTTGAGCCTGGAAGTTTTCATCAGGTGAGGCCGTTGCCTGTGAGGATGACATGGTGTGGACTCGCTGAACCAGGTTCAGGAGTTTGCAGGCCCGAGCACCGAGCAGGGATGCTCTGTCAGGCCCGAGCACCGAGCAGGGAGGCTCTGTCAGGGCCTACGATTTCAAATTACAGCGTTGCTTTCAATGACCTAATGGACACCGCAAGCTGGCATGAGCCACTGGCAGCAATGGCATTGCCATTGTAGTCGAGGAGCTGGCAGGCCGGTAGAAGAATGCTTGGTCTGACGCGGATGGTGTCAAGGTCAGATTTTGAAGTGAGGTTTGCTGAAGCGCCGGTGTCCAGTTTGAAACGGATGCGAACAGTAAGGGTAGCACACTACTCGTTGTCCGGATCAACGCTCAGGATTGGGAGGTGTTTCACCATCGTTGAGAGAGGCAGCGCATGCTTAGTAATGATGCCCACCCGGAATGGGGTTTTGAGGCACTCAGCATCAGGATCTGGTGGGCTGTCGGGATCGGAGTCTGTGAGGGTTGCTGTACCGAACGGACGCTTCTGCGCCGTGGCTGGGATTGCTGGATGTTGGGCAGTGGAGCATATCTGCAAAGAGCTGCGTAGTGGCCAAGCTTGCCACACTGGAGACAGCGTTGTAATTTTGCCGGACATTGCTGTTTTAAATGGGCGGAGCCACAATTCAGACACGTCATGACACCAACGTCAGCGCGTTCCGTGCGCCAACATGCATGCGCAGTGCGGTGGAACGATGTACGCACCTGCGCAGGCTGGTCGTCGGTCTCACCGTCCCCTCGGTCATGGTGCGCATGCGCTGGAGCCAGGGAAAAGCGCGCAAAATGGCCCCTCTCATCAAGATGCGATAGCCTGCACCCATTCTGCATCGTGGGGGTTTAACTTTGCCGTTTCTGCCGCCTGATGTGGGAGTACCGGTTGTTAGCCTGCTCGTGAAGAACACACGTTTCAATGGCGATGGTGCGGGTGAGCTGCTTAACTTTCAGGAGCTCCTGGCAAAGGGAATCGGAGTGGACCCCGAAAACGATCTGATCCTGGATCATGGAATCAGTTGTCGAGTCATAGTTACATGACTGCGCGAGGATGCGGAGATGGATTATAAAGGACTGAAAAGGTTCATCCTTACCTTGGAGTCTGCACGTCCTCTCCCTGTGTGCGTGGGTTTCCTCCGGGTGCTCCGGTTTCCTCCCACAGTCCAAAGATGTGCGGGTTAGGTGGATTGGCCATGCTAAATTGCCCGTAGTGTCCTAATAAATGTAAGGTTAATGGGGGGGTTGTTGGGTTACGGTATAGGGTGGATATGTGGGTTTGAGTAGGGTGATCATGGCTCGCCACAACATTGGGGACCGAAGGGCCTGTTCTGTGCTGTACTGTTCTATGTTCTATGTTCTATGTTCTATCCTGAAGCCTCTGCTGGAAAATGTACCGTTCAAAGCTCTCATTCACCTCAATGTCACAGTGGCTGTCCAACTTCAGCAGGACTGTTTTAAATTTCGCCTTGTCTTCGCCTTCAGCGAATGTGAGGGAGTTGTAGATGTGGATAGCGTGGTCCCCGGCTGTAGAAAGGAAGAGTGCGATCTTCCTGGCATCTGATGCGGCCTTGAGGTCAGTAGCTTCAAGATACAGCTGGAAGTTCTGCTTGAAACTATCCCAGTTTTCACCGAGGTTGCCGGCGATGCGGAGCTGCGGAGGAGGGCGGATGCTGTCCATGTTACCGGATGGCTGATTGCTGGTCAAGGTAGATTACCTCAAGGTGAGTCCATCAATTCTCAACATCCAGACCTGGTACCATTGTGTGTTGGGTAAGCTGGGTCTATGTGGACTGCATTTGATGCAGTGTAGAGAGAGACAGGCTTCAAACACTGGATGAGATGCAACACAATTTTATTTAACATCTAACTATATTACATGCTCAACTGTGGTTTGACACTATGCTGACTTGACTGGGGACCTGAGGCTAACCTGACCAGACTAACTGACTTCCACATGGTGTTTGTTCTAGTTGCTGCTCACGAGCTCTGACTGTCTCAGAGGCTGGATCCCAAGAGAGCGGGAAAACTGGTGCCCTCTGGCTTTATAGTGTCCTGTCTGGTGATTGGCTGCTGTGTTCTCTGTGTTCACTGGTCATCCTGTGTGTCAACCACTGCTTGTCTGCACTCCGTCATATACATGGATGTATATTATGACACCCCACACACCCCCAAGTGAGGACAGTTGAGTTGAGTTCTCTGTGATTTCTATGAACCTGTTACAAATCCTAACCACTGTTCACAATCTCCTCCCACTCTTCAGTCTAGTTTTATCTGGATTTCCCCAGTCTCTGCCCCTCCCTTCTGTTTCTCTCAGTTGGAAAGTCCCTGATCTCATTCAGGAAGTTGTTGATCAAACTGGTTTCTATTCAGCAGAATCCCTCACAAACCAGGATTTAAATCTTGTTGCTGTTATTTCAAAAACAGCAACAGGTAGTTGGGTGTCAGAGATGTTACAAAACCCACTTAGTGTTGCCTGCCTCAGAGTGTCTCTCCCCTCAGAGTGTCTCCCTCCCCCTCAGAGTATCTCTCTTCCTGTCAGTGTATCCCTCCTTTCAGAGTGTCTCCCCATTCAGACTGTCTCCCAGCCTCAAGAGTATCTCTCCCCCGCAGTGTGTCCTCCTTTCAGAGTACCTCCCTGCCTCAGTGTCTCCCCCACAGAGTCTCTCCTGTCATGATATGCAAAATGCAGCTAATGAACACATAGAATAGGACACGACCAATGAACAGTCAGGACACTGAGGGGTGGTATCTCACGATAAAAGGGGTGAGCCTCTTTCCACAGACCAACATCTACAGAGTGAGACAGGGCATATCCTCAGCATCACACCCCAGCACGTGGCTTAGAGCAAGGCTGGTTCAGTTAGACTGAGTTACTACATTTTGATTAGCAGAGAGTCAAACTCATTGAGAACTGTGCTAATAGTTCAATAAAACATCTGGAGCATCTTTTACTCAAAACTGCATCAAGTGGCAGCTTGTGTCATTCCAAATTACATAACACAACATGATACCAGGTGTCTGTTCAGTCTAATTAGTTCAACTCAACAAGATCCGTGACAACCAGCGAATGTATACCGGCACAATGGAAAAGATTCAGGCTCCTCACCAGCTCAGGACCTCCGGCAATCTCAGTGCCAACGGGTGGACATTCAAGCAGAAATTTCAGCTTTACGTCGAGGCATCAGACCTCAATGGTGCGCCTGTTGCACGGAAGATAGCTCTTTTCCTCACCGCAGTGGGTGATCATGCCTTGGAAATATTCAACTCCTTCCATGTCGCCGAAGACTACGGCAAGACAAAGTTTCAGACCATCCTGGACAAGTTTGACAGCCACTGTGAGGTGGACACCAACGAGATCTTCGAGCGCTACATATTCAAGCAGCAATTGCAAGGTAAAGACGAATCCTTCAACTCATACTTAACTAACCTTAGACTGCTAGTGCAATCCCGCAACTTCAGTGGTATCACTGACTCCATGATCAGAGACCAAATCGTTTTTGGAGTTCACTCTGATCCTCAGAGAGGATATGACCCTGCCAGTCGCGATTGAAACATGCACTGTGCATGAGCACGCTGAAAATCGCTATTCCCAGTACAAAATGGCAGAAAATGATAAACTAGCCTCCCACGAGGCGGAGAGTGTGCAGACCATCTCCCGGATGCAACGCCTCAACATTGATGAAAGCGGCCATTTTGCGCGCTCTTCCCGGGACGCGACGCATGCGCGATGCGAACGGGATAATGAAGCGGCCGAAACCCGCACTGCGCAGGTGCAGAAGTTGTACTCCTGGGAAGGACTCAGAATTAAGGGTCTATCAGGACATTGGGGTGGACTTTGCAAAAAAGAGAGCCATATTTAATAAAGCAAAATCGGTACTCTGTAAGAGTGGGGTGAGGTTTGGCATGTTTCCGGCCAGACTCTGGGTAACATACAAGGGGAAAGAACAATACTTCGGCACCCCGGCGGAGGCTGAGGAGGTCGTGAAAATGAACAACCGAGAGAAGGAACAAATGCAGCAACGGTGAGGGCCAGAGGGAAAAAGACAGAAAGCAGAGGACGAATTGGGACTGGATTGTATGGATTCTGTGCTTGCGCGGGACTGTGCTGCCTCGATCTCGGATTAAAGTAGGAAGACAGAAAGAAGGGAGAGAAGACAGGGCAACAGGTGAGGGGGCGAGGAAGTGAACAGAGACAGGCAGACAGAATAGGGACAGGGCGGGATCAGTCTGGGGGGAAGCCACCGTACTAGCAGGGAGGGCTAGAACGGGAAGACAAGCAGTAAAGGGGACACGGCACACCTCTTAGGGGAGAGGGAGCATCTGGTCAAGGGGTGGAGAGGCACAAGAGGGGGGAATACACAGAACAGAAAAGGGGCAGAAAGACAGTAAAGGGTTGGCAGCGAAACAGGTGCCAGCCTCGGCAGGCATGGGGCAGGCTGAGGAATCAAGATGGCGTGGCAAGCAGCAACTTTGGAGGGTCCCCAAAACAAAGGGGTGCCCCTGAGTGCAGGGGCGCACCGACCTGGCATCCACACAGTTGGCGGCCATGTTGGGTGGCCCCTGGACAAAGGGAAACCCTCATGGTGAGAGCAGCGATCGCGTCCATTTTGGACGGTCCCCTAACAAAGGGAAACCTCAGAGTGCAGGGGCACATCCAACAGGTAAGTATGGGTGACCCCGCAGGACCGGGGGAACAGAAACCCCCCCCACCAGGATTGTTACCTGGAATGAAATGAAATTAAATGAAAATCGCTTCTTGTCAGGAGTAGGCTTCAATTAAGTTACTGTGAAAAGCTCCTAGTCGCCACATTCCGGCACCTGTTTGGGGATGCTGTTACGGGAATCGAACCGTGCTGCTGGCCTGCCTTGGTCTGCTTTCAAAGCCAGGGATTTAGCCCAGTGTGAATGGAATGGGACTTAATGGCCCAGTGAAAACATCCAGAGTCTTCTCACACCTGAGAAGCCTGAAGGCGGACATAGTCTACTTGTAGGAGGCACACCTGAGGGAGAAGGACATATTACTGGTACGGAAGGGCTGGGTGGGACAGATGTACCATTCACGCTATGGATCGAGGGCTAGGGTGTAGCCATATTGATCAACAAGGAGGCGAGATTCACGGAGACTAGGACGATTACGGACCCAGGGGGAGGGTATGTCATGGTCAGCGGCATCCTGGGAGGGTCACCGGTGAACGTGTATGCTCCCTGCTGGGACGACACAAACATTATAAAAAATACTATGGCGGAAATCCATCTCGATCTTCATACCTAAGGCCTTCTTCCAAAATGAAGATAGTCTGATTATGGTGTTTGTGTGGGGAGGCAAGAATCCAAGAGTCCCCAAATCAACACGGCAAATGAAGGGAGGCCTGGAACTGCCAAACCTGCAATATTCCCACTGGGCGGCAACAGCGGAAAGAGTGAGAGGCTGAGGGCACACACCCAACTCGGAATGGATGCAAATGGAGGAGGCCTCCTGCAAGGGGACGGCCCTCCGGGCCCTCGCCACGACACCACTCCCATCCCCCTCCACGAAATACACATCGAGCCCAGTGGTAGCGGCTACACTAAAAACGTGGGGCCAACTAAACCAGCCTTTCGGGCTGACCAAAACACCCCCCTTGGCCCCTATCTACGGGAACCACAAATTCCCGCCAACCATGCTGGAGGCAACTTTTAAAGAATGGAGACAGGACAGGGAATGCTGACAGTCAGGGACTTCTACACAGGACACAGAATAGCGACGCTGAACAAACTGACAGAGGAATGGGAACTACCGAGAGGACAGGAAATGAGGCACTTACAAATAAAACACTTCCTCTGCAAAGAGACAGCATGATACCCCTGGGCCCTGGAGATCACCTGCTGAGCATGGACAATAAGGAAGAGGGACTCTGTGGGAAAATGTACAGACAGTTACTGTACACAGCCCGAACACCACTGGTGGAGACCAGAAGGAAATGGGAGGACGAACTGGGGACAGAAGTGGGGTGGGGACTCTGGAGCGAAGCACTGAGCACTCCACCTCCTCCTGCACAGGGCTCACCCTCATGCAGTTCAAAGTAGTGCAGAAAGCGCACCTGACCAGAACCCGAATGAGCAGGTTCTTCTCGGAGGTAGAGCACAAACGTGAACCGTGCCAGAGGGGCCTGGCCAACCACACCCACAAGTTCGAGCCTTGTTCCAAACTTGTTGGGTTCTGGACAGCCTTCTCCGAGGCAATGTCTAAGGTTGTGGGGGTAAGGGTGAAGCCATGCCCAAATCTGGCAATCTTCGGGATCTCAGAGTAGCCAGAGCTACACATGGGGAAGAGAGCCGACATCCTTGCTTTCGCTTCCCTCATCGCACACCGGAGAATCCTGCTCGGCTGGCGATCAGCAACGCCACCCACAGCTGCAGACTGGCTCGCTGACCTCTCGGAATTCCTCCACCTGGAGAAGATGAATTATGCCATCTGAGGGTGGGAGGAAGGCTTCCTCACTGCATATGGGCAATTTGTCAGTCTGTTCCAAAACCTGTTCGAGGCCAGCAACAGCCAGTAGAAAGGGAAACGGGAAAAGAAAGACGGACAAGGAGGACCTCCAGAAACGCACTACCCAGGGAGGAGGGGTGAGGGGAGAAGGCGGCAGAGAGCCTGAGAGGGACAAAGTGAGACAACACTATAGATAGGGGGAGGGGGGAGGGGGCAAACTCCCCAATCCACAAAAAGAACACAGCTGAAACAGATGGAGGAAGAACAGAAAAAGGAGTGGGGGAACAAGGAGAAGGGGGAGCACCCCCCCCCCCCAGATCGACCAGGGAGGACCGTCGGGGGAGGGGGGTGGTGGAGGGAGGGGGGGGGGGGTGGTTGGGCAGGGGGGAGGTTAGGGAAAATGGGGATGAGGAGAACACACCGAACCAGACGGCAACAATATGCAAATAATGGAAAGTCAGACAAAGCCTGTTTTTACATTATATAATAAATAAAAGTGAACAGCAAATGTACATAACTCTGAAAATGGCAATAAAAATGTTTTTTTTTAAATTTATTCACGTTCACACCAATTCTGGCCATGGCAGCACAGTATTTCCAGAGTACAGTGTTGTTGGGCAAAGCAGCATGATGCTCCCTCTGTGGGCCAGCCTTTATTCTGGTTTCTGCTCAGCCCCAGCTGCAGCAGGCCTCCGCCCACCGGTGAGGAAGCTCAAATTCCACCCCTTCGCGGGGGGGGGGGGGGGGGGGGGGGGGGGGAATCAATCAAGGGCCTGGGCCTCCCGGGGGTTATTACAAATTTTAACCAGGATTTGATAGGACAGACATAGAGAAGCTATTTTCACTCAAAGGGTTGCCGCTGTGGAATTTGGAACAATTGGATATTTTCAGGCTCAGATTGTTGTTGAGGCCTGCCTTTGCTCCTCATCCTCCTCGAGCACATTGTCTCTCTGCCGCGCAATGTGGAGGATGCAGCAGGCCACCATGATGTGGGAGACCCTCCTGGCCTCATACTGGAGGGCCCCTCCAGAGTGGTCCAAGCACCTGAAGCGCATCTTCAGGACTCCGAAGCACCTCTCAATCACACCCCTGGTCGCTGTAAGGATGTCATTGTAGCAGGTCTCCGCATCGGTCTCTGGCCTCCGGATAGACGTCATTGGCCACGACCGCAACGGGTAACCCCTGTCGCCCAGCAGCCAGCCCTGCAGCCGGGGGGAGAGGGAGGGGTTGCACCTCGAACATGTCAGGGACACCGAGTGTGCCAGTATGAATGAGTCATGTACACAGCCTGGGTATCGGGTGCAGACGTGTATAATGCGCAGCTGTTGGTCACACAACAGCTGAATGTTCATCGATTGGTAGCCCTTTCTGGATAACGGCCTGTTATCTGTCGGTGGCCGTAGGGCGACATGAATACCATCGATCATCCCCTGAACCCAGGGCATCCTGCCGATGGCAGCGAACCCCGCTGCCCGGGCATCCTGGTGGGCGCGGTCCACATGGTACTGTATTTACCGCTCCGTCTGGGCATATGGGGCGTCCGTGACGGTGTGGCGATGTCTGTGAAATGCCAGGCAGGTCCCCACTCGGCGACTAGAGGACCCCATGGCATAAAATATGAGGGCGACTATCACCTTGACAGTCACCAGAAGCGGGTGTCCTCCCCCATGCCCCTGCGGTGCCAGTTGTGCCATCATCTTATAGATATGTCTGACAGTCTCTTTGCTCATCCACAGTCTCCGTCTGCATGCCCGGTCAGGAAGGTCCTCGAACAACATGCGGCACCGGTACACACGGGCCTCGTGCGGTGCCTCCTTTGCACCTCCTCCACATTGGCCTGTTTGGTGGCCCACCCTCCAGCCTGTGCTGCTGCCACCTGCCCCTCTGCAGCCCGTTCCTCTGCTGCAGCCTCTGCCTGGACACGGTGTTGCCAATTTGCACCGGAGATGCCAATAACGTTGCCAAGTTTGGGGTATCTACTTTAGTCAGATATTAGTAAGGATATTGCTTTCAGAATCGCCAGGCATCAAATGATACCACCACAAGGTTCAACTGGATATTGATCAAAGACCCAACAACCAGTTAGTTAGTTCAAGTTCAATAATAGTTTATTTACACACAAAATCAACTCACACATGCAACATAAAAACACTACAAGCTAAATTATACCTAACACTATAACAACCTGTACTTAACTTCGGGCACCCGGCTTTGGCAGAGGAACAAGGCCTTTGTTCGGATCTGGAGTGGCTGGGTCTGGGGAAATAACTTCGGTTCTGCTGGGCTCATCCGTCTGGTAGCAATCGTTGATCTTGAACTTGCTTCTGGTTGTTGGCTTCAGGTATACGTCGGGCCGAAGAGTGCCGGTGTGCCAGGGCCAAAAGAGATCGAACACATGTCAGTCTCTCTCTTTATCCTTTGGGGTTTCGCGCTCTTTTTGGTGGTCCTTCACTTTGGACCCAATAATTCGGCAGGCTTCGATTACTGCCTTTGATTTGAGCCAATAAAGGGGCAGGGGCCTTGGTGGCTGGGCGTGTCCTGAGCGGTTATTGACCTTGGCTGTTTGGGCTTCCTGGGTGAAGGGAGTGACGCCGATGTGTCTGGAATTGTATCTGATACCTGAGTTACCAGTCCTTTGTCCTGGGGAAATGTGCCATTAGAATGCAAATCGGCTAGGGGTTTCGATACTGTCTGGTTCTCTGTTAGCAAATATACATTTAGGCTCTGAATTTGCCTGAATCCTGTATTGACCATATTTCCCTTAAGTCTTTGCGAGTATCCATGTTTCCTTTGTAAGTGGCAATCCCAGATGGCTACAGTCCATCCTCTTGGTCATAAACTCGAATCGTGGTGGATCATAATACTGATCCTTCATCTGTTCTTTGGTGTGCCGGTTACCCTGGGTCAAGGACAGGTTCTATACTACTCTGTCCTCTGTATTGGAGCACTTACCTAAGTTTTTATTTCCAATATATCACACATTTATAAATTCTTTGGGGGCACTATAACATTTCATCATTCACGTAACTTCTTTACACAAGGGGAACCTCTAACTGTCATTACCTAAACTACACTCATGCTGATGTCAAATAACAAAAAGGGAACTTATATTACAATACAAAAATTTTAAACAACAGTAGCAATACAATTCTACTTAACTCCTTAAATTTACAGAAAACAAAAACTTTATTCATCAGGGAAAGGGGTTCAAAATGTTTGTGGGGTCTGTTGAATTCCAAGAAAAGGGGCTCGGAGTGTATATATCGGGGAGCGGGAGGCTCTCCTTCGCCATTTTCGAAGTCTAAGTGTCTGAAAGACACTGCAGAGTATTGCAGTTACCAATAGGGCGTTTACCATGTCCGAGAGGGGATACCATTTTACAATGTTTTTGCACCATGTGGGCGTATCAGTGTTCATTTCCATGTGAGGTGTAGTGTCTGGGCTCGGGGTATCGTGTGGTATGGTTGTGTTTGCGGCCAGTGTGGTGTGGGTTACAGGGGCTGTTGACGGCGCAACTGTAGTGATCCAACAATGATCATAATGGAGGTCATCAGTTCTGTATTCACCTTCTTGTCTTTTGTGCCTTGTATCCTCGTACATTCTTGGAGGTGCAAGCATTATATCTTTATTACCTTTGTTTAATATTGCGTTTGTCTGTCTTTCTCTCCCTAATTTCCCAGTAAAATTGTCACTATTGGTAACTCCCTCATTTTTTTTGAAATGACCATTTTGGAGATAAGACATCCAAAAAAAAAACATTCTGTTAAAGTGCAAGCCATCTCGCAGCGTGTGGTCGATGCATTGAGTGGGTGGACAATTTATCTGTCCTGTGTAAAGGTAGTTTGTGTATAGCAGCAACTTTTGTTACAACCAAGGGGGTCAAACATGTGAATAGCAGGTAGGGTAGCGACCAAAGAGTCGCTGAAAGTAAAGAGCTGTGGGCAGAGGCTGTGGCAAAGAGCATTCTTTCAACCATAACACAAAAAAGAACAGATCAGGGGAAACAAAGACTTTAAAAAAAAACTTTTCCAAATCAGTGATGGGAACATGAGGTGTGTATGAGACTACTACCAGGGGAAGAATGGGTGGAATCCCCGTGTCGGGCGATGATCAGTGCCGTTGCTCAACTACTCGAGCTTGGCTGACCGAATACATGGGGGTCCTCAGGCAGGGCGGGGATTAGTGTCGTTACTCCACTGCCTGGGTGTCCTTACACGAGCGGAAACAATTTGTAACATATGGACTCCGACAATGTGCAAACGAGTAATCATGACTGCATCAAGAAATTTAGTGGATGGGTGACATTAATTAAACATCCGAGACCGGAAGAATAAAGTGTATCAAGAAATTCCAGAAATAAATTCGGGGAGGCTCCATCAGAAAATAGGACACCGTAAATCTCAATCAGTTCCTTTTTCTCATCATCTGGACACCTCAGGGTTCCATTTCAAAAAGCGTCGTGAAAGGGTTACCATAATGGGAGTCAGACTCTGAGTCATCACCATCACCCGGTTGCCAAACTCATGTCTGCCGTTTTCGTGCTGTGGCCGCGTGCGCGTTGTGGGATCCGAATCATCGTTTTGTTTTAATCGACTAGAGTTATCGTGGTGCCAATGGGGAATTCTTTGGTCATGAGGGGCGGTAGCTGCAAAGGGCAAATTTCTATCGTCGGGCGGTGGCGGTGGCTCTGGCTGTGGCAATGAAAGGGGGTATGAGGGACGAAACATACCTTGGTCGGGGTTCCTGGGGCTGAAGCGACTGGGGCATGGGTGGCTATAAGTTTGGAGTGCTGTCGCTAGCGTCCAAATCAAGTTTAAGGTGGAAAGTCGTTCCTGGGGGCAGAGACAAGGTCGGGTCTGTGGACGTGCTGTCCTGGCTGGGGGAAGGTCAGACTAGGTTGTCAGTAGGCGGGCCGCTGGATTGTGGGTGATAGGCAATATGGAATTTTGGTTTTATCCCAAACATCGTCAAAACGTTCTGCATCACTCTTCCTGTAAAATGCGAACCTTGGTCCGATTCAATGCTGCGGGGGGTGTAAATATTTGCTGTGTTAAAATCTTCGCTGTTGCCTTAGCTGTGTTTGTCCTGGCGGGAAATGCTTCCACCCATTTTGTGAAGGTGTCGACTACTACCAACACATATTTGAAACCATTTCTGCAGGGTGGGGAGGGGGGGGGGGGGGAACCAATATAATCTAGCTGTAAATTTGTCCAGGCCATTAACAGGGCGGATGTGTCTTAACTGACCTTTCTATAGAGTATCTTTCTGGATTATTTTGAGTGCAAATTAAACAATATTCCATATAATGCGTGACGTCTGCTTTTAAATCGGGCCACCAGCACAAAGGTCTTAAGTGGGCAATGGTGGTTTCTATCCCCTGATGTCCATGTTCGTCATGAAATTGACAAATAATCTGGTTCTTGTCCTGGGTGGGGACCAAATAAATTCCATTCTTTCAAATTATTCCGTCCTGTACCGTCAGTGTGTCCTTGAATTTGTCGTATGGGGCTGCGAAGTTACCATTTAAAATTTGCTGAAGAGTATCGTCTGCCTTTTGGGCCTGTGTTAAACCTTGGACATTCGCCTGTGAGACTGGGACTGTGTGTACTGGGGCACTCTCGGGGGCTTTCCAAAAGTGACCGTGTCGTGATCCTGCCTTTGCTAGGGCGTCTGCTTTTATGTTACCAGGTGGGGACAAACGAGGATGACTTTTAACTTATTATGCCACATTTGAGGTCTTTCGCTGTTTCAAGAATGGGCTTCAGTAATGGCGCTGTGGGTAGGGGTTTACCGTCGGCGGATATGAATCCTCTAGATTCCCACAGGGGCAGGAATTCCATCAAACTGTTACAGACATATAAACTGTCTGAATATATGGGCGAAACTCTCCCCTACCTGGCGGGGCGGGGGGTCCCGGCATAGCGGAATGGCACCAACCACTCTGGTGTCGGGCCTCCCTTAGGGGCTAGGCCCGCGCCGGAGTGGCCCCCGCTCCGCCGACTGGCGCCAACGGCCTTTGGCGCCACGCAACCTGGCGTCAGGGCTGGCAGAAAGGCCTTCGCCGTTCGGCGTGAGTCCACGCATGCGCCAGGGCGTCAGCAGCCACTGACATCACCACCGACGCATGCGTGGTGGAGGGGGTCTCTTCTGCCTACGCCATGGTGGAGGCCGTGGTGGCGGCAGAAGAAAAAGAGTGCCCCCACGGCACAGGCCCGCCCGCCGATCGGTGGGCCCCGATCGCGGGCCAGGCCACCGTGGGGGCATCCCCCGGGGTCTGATCGCCCCGTGTCCCCCCCAGGACCCCGGGGCCCACTCCCGCCGCCTGCTCCCAGAGGTGGTTTAAACCACGTCAACGGGAGAGGCCTGACAGCGACGGGACTTCGGCCCATCGCGGGCCGGAGAATCGCCGCGGGGGCCCGCCGACCGGCAGAGCGCAATTCCCGCCCCCCGCCCAATTCCCGGGTGGCGGAGAATTTCGGCCACGGCAGGGGCGGGATTTACGCCAGCCCCGGGCGATTCTGTGACCCTGTGGGGGGTCGGAGAATTCGGCCCTATATCTGTGGGGGTCGGGAAGGAATCCGGGTGCTGCACTATATCTGCTATTGCTGCTAATTTGGCTGCCTGCGATCCTAAGTGACCTGGTAATTTTAGCGATATCTCCTCTAGCGCGCGTCCCTGCGCGTCTTCCACATAAATACCGCATCCTGTTATCCTTTTTCCATTATCAATGGTGGAGGAACCATCTACATAAATTTTTGAAGAGTTATCCGTGGTCGGTGGATTCTGTGCTTTACTACCTACACGTGGGTGTAGGGATTTTGGAATAAAGGGTCCTGTGTGCTGCCTGGCTGCAATGATGTGACACTCATGTGGGGTTCCTTCATACTGCAAGCTATCTGCTAAAATGTGTGTGTCTTTGTCCTTTTTACCGTGATGTCCCTTCCTTGTAAGAGTAGGGTCCAGCGCACTGCTCTAATCTGGCTAACTGAACCGTCCTTTAACCTACCGTCTAACAGTATGGGGGTGTGCTCGGTTAAAATTGTTACGGGGTTGAGGTCTGTGATGTACGCGAAGTACTGAACAGCCCAAAAAACAGCCTTTCGCAGGCTGAAAATCCTTGCTCGACTGGGTCCATAACTCGGGAGGCATTGGCTCCGGATCCTAAACGATTGTGCCTTTCTTGGAGTAGTACGGCCGATAGGGTTCGGTTGGTGGTCTCTACTTCTATGGCGTATGGGGCGTGTGGGTCTGGTCCCTCCAAAGCGGGGACTGTACCGAGGGCGCGTTTTAATGCATCAATGGCATCCGTATGCTGTGGAAGCCATTCCCAAAGGGCGTCCTTTTTACGGACCTCAGAAAGTGGGGCTGCCTTGGTGGCAAAACCGTCTATATGGTTCCTACAGTAACCAACCAGTCCTAAAAATGACCGGAGTGCAGTGCATTATGGGGCAAGGGCAATTTAATAATCGAATCAATCCGTTTTTTGCTCAATCTCTCTTTTTCTGTGTTTGATGACGGTGCCCAAATAAAAGACCTTTTCTTTTCGGATTTGGGCCTTTTCCGGGTTAACTTTACATCCAATTGAGTGTAGGAGACCTAATAATTCGGAAAGAAGCGTCTACAGCTCCCTTACATTTGCTGAAGGCAAAGGCCTCCCTGAAGGCAGTGGGGGATTGTATGCGAGGGTATATGTGACTGACATGTTGGAGAAGTTGATGGGGGCTAGGGCGTTCCCTCGGCCCCTGGAATTTGACAGAGCGCCCAGAGTCCTCGCGAGGAAGCCCAGAGCGAACGAACCCTGAATGCTTCATCCGATACCGGTGCTTATGTAGTTACATTGTATACCTTGTGTTGCCCTATTATGTATTTCCTTTTATTCCCTTTTCATCCCATATACTTAATGATCTTTTGAGCTGCTTGCAGAAAAATACTTTTCACTGTACCTCGGTACACGTGACAATAAACAAATCCAGTCAAATCCAATCCAAGGGTGACACCAACTCCATTAAGGGAGGCGTCGCACGTCAGTGAGAGCTGTTTTGAAGGGTCGAAATGGGCCAGCAGTTTTTGGATGACAGCTGATGTTTCACTGTGGCAAAAGCCATTTTCTGCACTTGGACCTATTCCCATGGTTGACCCTTCTTCAACAGACTGTGGAGAGGCACTAAGGCATGGCCAGGCGCGGGATGAACTTCCCGCAATAGTTCAGCAGGCCTGAAAATAAGCATCCATCGGTCCGGGTGGGTGCGGGTGCCTGTTGAATTGCCCGTACGTTCCCTTCGATGGGAGGTAACCCATGGCTGATGAAGTATCCCAGATATGTGACTCCGGCTGTGTTGAGAACACATTTTTTCCTATTGGAGGCGAACGGCAACCTCCTCGAAGCACCGGAGTATCTTGGCCAAGTTGTGCAACTGTCGGTCAGATGAGCCCATAATTAAGACGTCAACCCGATATACCGCCACATGCAGCAGCTCCCCCAGGATGTTTTTCATTACCCTCTGGAAAATGGCGCATGCTGAGGAATCCCCAAATGGCAACCGGGTATATTCAACGAGCCCCCAAAGCGTGTTTATGGTCACAAGTGCGGGAGCTGGGGGCCAGGATCACCTGGAGTGTACGAGTGGCTCGTGCCTAGCTTGGTAAATGTGCGGCTGCCACTGAGCTTTGCGTACAAGTCTTCTATTTCAGGGTCCAGTCAAGTGACACGGTTCACCGTCATCTTGTAATCGCCACACGGAGCCATCAGGCTTCATCACGGGTATGACCGGCGGCGCCCAGTCAGAGAACTGGACAGGATGTATGATCAGACTTTCTAGTTGGTCTAACTCAGCGCCCACTTTAGGCCGCAAACATATGGGGCCATATAGAAATAATATGGCAGAGCCAAGGGAATGTGGGCCACAAACCCTTTCTTATGGTGCCCAGATTATCCTGGAAAACCTGCACTAAGGCCGAGGTTTGTATAAAAATGAAGGCACTCCTCGTTAAACAGGAAGCCCCTCTGCATTACCTGGGAAGTTCATATTTCGTGGAGCTCAGGCGAAACCGGATGGTCCTTTTCCCTTGACCTCCCATGAGGATTATAACAAAAGGAAAAAGCAGGAATAGATTTATGGGATCAGAGCCGGAACAGCAGGCTGAATGTGTACATGAATGGACATGGGGAAAGCTCATTGGACAGGATATAGGGAATAAATGGTAATAACAGGCAGGAGCCAAGAATTAAAGTCAGATCTTTTAATGGGATAATGGCAACTTTGGAAGAGCTACCTTAAATTATTCACCTTCTATCTGGTCCCTATCCTTCCACCAATGGGAATAGTTTCTCCCAATCTACCCTGTCCATGATGGTATTGAAAACCCCATCAAATCTGCTTTCCACCTTTGACTTCTCCATGGAGAACAGCCCCAACCTTTCCAGTTTATCCATGTCACTGGTTTCTCATCCCCGTAGTACTCCCGTGAATCCTGCACTCTCTCGAATATCTTCATATCCAGTGTGGTACTCAGATCTGGACACTGAGTAGATTCTCCAGTCAGTGAAGGGGAGGTGGATACCCGTGACTGTGTTGGGAAGTGTGGCCTTCCCTGATTCCCCTGGAACAGCCGGGATTAACTTTGCCAGTTAAAGGAAACGACAATTGACGTGGATCCGGGAGGATTAGTGAGGAGACAGAAACATGTTCGCACCATCTGTCACATCAGCAGAGGAAGGAACGTTCCTTGAGGTCCAGTAGGGCCACAGTCTGCTAGGTGGATTACAGGGCAGCACGGTAGCACAGTGGGTAGCATTGTTGCTTCACAGTGTCAGGGTCCCAGGTTTGATTCCCGAATTAGGTCACTGTCTGTGCGGAGTCTGCACCTTCTCCGCGTGTCTGCATGAGTTTCCTCCGGGTGCTTCAGTTTCCTCCCACAAGTCCCGAAAGACATGTTGTTAGGTGAATTGGACATTCTGAATTCTTCTCCGTGTACCCGAACAGGCGCCGGAATGTGGTGACTCTGGGATTTTCACAGTAACTACATTGCAGTGTTAATGTAAGCCAACTTGTGACACTAATAAAGATTATCATTATTATTATTCTAATCTTCATAACAATTTTAATTGCTTTTATGTTTGCTTTGCTAACTGTGGTTTCCGGTACTATCTGCGGTTCGAAATTATTTAAGCATTGTTTGGAAATAAAGATAGTTGGGAAAATTGTACTTGGATTTGTGCATGTTAGGAATAAAGTGTCGTTTGCAAGTTTCAGCTTAATTAACATTTCTGCAGTGTGTGTTAAGTAAACTGGAGATTTGTTTCATATTAAAAGAAGTCTGCATTTAAATGAGGTTTTATGACTCTAAAACAGATTATTAAAAAACTGAGCTGATTATTAAAAAACTGAGTGTTTTTTTTCATAGAATTTACAGTGCAGAAGGAGGCCATTGGGCCCATCGAGTCTGCACCGGCTCTTGCATCAAGCCCACACCTCCACCCTGTAGCCCCACCCAACACTAAGGACAGCTTTGGACACTATGGGCAATTTATCATGGCCAATCCACCTAACCTGCACATCTTTGGACTGTGGGAGGAAACCGGAGCACCCGGAGGAAACCCACGCACACAAGGGGAGGATGTGCAGACTCCGCACAGACAGTGACCCAAGCCGGAATCGAACCTGGGACCCTGGAGCTGTTAAGCATTTGTGCTATCCACAATGCTACCGTGCTGCCTAGTAACAGAGAGGCTACAGGAGAACAGAAAACAGTTTGAGGTTCAGTTGGTGCTAAATGCCCTCAGGTGCAGGGAGCAGGTTAAGACTCGCAGGATATGAAAGAAGACGATAGAGAGCAGGCCACAAGCTGAAGAACAGAAAATTCCAAAAGCTTGGGAGAGGTACAGAAGTTATTGACTCCTCCATTCTGGGAAAAAGCTTCTGACTATCCACTCTGTCCATGCCACTCATAATTTTGTAGACTTCTAGCAGGTCACCGCTCAACCTGGGTCGTTCGCGTGAGAACAAATCTAGTTTATCCAACCTCTCCTCATAGTTAAAGCCCTCCATACCAGGCAACATCCTAGAAAGAAATTCTGCACCATCTCCAAAGCCTTCTGGTAGTGTGCTAACCAGAACTGAACACTATGTTCCAAGTGTGGCCTAAGGTTCTATACAGCTGCAACATGACTTGCCATTTTTATACACAATGCCCCAGCCGATGAAGGTAAGCATGCCGTATACCTTCTTTACTACCTTCTGTTGGAAAGACAGAGGTTTTCATAGTAGATTTTACAGTGCAGAAGGAGGCCATTCGGCCCATCGAGTCTGCACCGGCTCTTGGAAAGAACATCCTACCCAAGGTCAACACCTCCATCCTATCCCCATAACCCAGTAACCCCACCAAACACTAAGGGCAATTTTGGACACTAAGGGCAATTTATCATGGCCAATCCACCTAACCTGCACATCTTTGGACTGTGGGAGGAAACCGGAGCACCCGGAGGAAACCCACGCACACACAGGGAGGATGTGCAGACTCCGCACAGACAGTGACCCAAGCCAGAATCGAACCTGGGACCCTGGAGCTGTGAAGCGATTGTGCTATCCACAATGATACCGTGCTACCGTGCGGTTGAGGGGGGACCTGATTGAGGTCTACAAAATTATGAGGGGTATGGACAAGGTGGATAGCAACAGGCTTTTTCCAAGAGTGGGGGTGTCAATTACAAAGGGTCACGATTTCAAGGTGAGAGGTGAAAAGTTTAAGGGAGATGTGCGTGGAAAGTTTTTTATGCAGAGGGTGGTGGGTGCCTGGAACGCTTTGCCAGCGGAGGTGGTAGAGGCGGACACGATAGCATCATTTAAGAGGCATCTAGACAGATACATGAATGGGCGGACAACAGAGAGAAGTAGACCTTGGAAAAAAGGAGACAGGTTTAGATAAAGGATCTGGATCGGCGCAGGCTGGGAGGGCCGAAGGGCTTGTTACTGTGCTGTAATTTTCTTTGTTCTTTGTTGTATTAGATCTTTCAAACTGCATTATCTCACATTTATCCAGGGTAAACTCCATCTGCCATCTCTCCACCCAAGTCTCCAACTATATCCTGCTGCATCCTCTGACAGTCCTCATCTCTATCCGCAATTCCACCAACCTTTGTGTCATCTACAAACTTACTAATCAAACCAATTACATTTTCCTCCAAATCATTTATTTATGATATACCAAAGTTCCCAGCACTGATCCCTGTGGAACACTAGCATCCACAGCCCTCCATTCAAAAAAGCATTCCTCTACTTTTACCCTTTTTTCTGTGACCGAGCCAGTTCTGTATCCACCTTACCAGCTCATGGAGCCAAAAGGGGAGGAATTATTGTTTTCCCAGTGATCTTCAATGCATATGAAATTCCCCAGCTTTGGGATGAGATTCCCCCTTAATGTGAGGAGCCCTCACAGTATTGAAAACACCAACCTGGGTGCAGGTCGTGGAGGGAGACCCTCTCAGCTTAGATATTACATTGGCAACAATGTTAAAGTGGAGCCGCCGGTGGCACTGGGTGCTGCAAAGCCAAACCATCTGGTTTCGGCCCACGGTGGCCTCCAACCCGCCTGCAGAGATGCTCCACATTGGGAAGTTGGAACCATTCGAGGCGGGTACAGACAACTGGGAGCAGTACATCGAACGGATGTGATACTTTTTTCAGACGAATGCGATTATAGGGGATGAAAGGCCAACCTATAGCATAATTAACAGTCTGACTCACCTAGTTGCGCCCAGTACCTGGTCTTTTGACATTTCGATGGCCCTCGTGGGGAATCATTACCACCCAAAACCCCGGCGCATTGTTCACCGTTTTCACTTCCATACCTCCTCCCAGGCCCAGGGCGAATTGACCAGCGATTATTTTTTTTCCTGACTGAGAAACTAGCGGAAAGCTGCAGGTATAGTGCTGTATTGAATGAGACTCTGCAGGATCATTTTGTCTGCGGCCTGCAGGGCCTCAATGGGGCAGACCCACAGGGAAGCCGGCCACTGGTGCAGAGGCCCCGAAAGCCACCGTGAGCTTTCCCCTGAGAACGAAGGCCCGGATGGTGATTATGGGTTGGCACCATCCAGCCGCCACAACTGGGCCAATCAATTGTCTGCATTTGTCTGTCGCCTGACTGGGCGCGATTGAAGTCTATGTGTCCGGGCTTACCACATGGGGGTAGAAGACGCCCCCTTACGAACAGCTGTACTGGACGAGTTGCCCCCATCCAGATGACCCGACAGATAAATGGACACTCCATCCAAATGGAGCTGTCTCCAGGGCAGCGGTCTCCGTGGTCAGGTGCCGCACTTTCAACAGAATTCGGTCCGACCCCCAGACATTGATGTTGAGGGATACTGGTGCCTAGTTGGCAACGTAAACGGGGGGAGGCCCATTGGTGTCAGAAGGTATATTGATGGGCCCCGTCACATACAGACAGCAAACAGCAAGCCTACCCTGCGGTGGACAGAGTTTGCTGGGCTGCGATTGGCAGTGGCACCTGCTACACTGCGGTGGACAGAGTTTGCTGGGCTGCGATTGGCAGTGGCACCTGCTACACTGCGGTGGACAGAGTTTGCTGGGCTGCGATTGGCAGTGGCACCTGCTACACTGCGGTGGACAGAGTTTGCTGGGCTGCGATTGGCAGTGGCACCTGCTACACTGCGGTGGACAGAGTTTGCTGGGCTGCGATTGGCAGTGGCACCTGCTACACTGCGGTGGACAGAGTTTGCTGGGCTGCGATTGGCAGTGGCACCTGCTACACTGCGGTGGACAGAGTTTGCTGGGCTGCGATTGGCAGTGGCACCTGCTGTTGGTTTGGCAGCAGGTTTGCTGGAAGGAGGTTTGGTGAAATTCCCCGGCATATTCCAGGAGGGGCCTGGTCACCATAAAGCGGGCCATGGCCAGGATCAGTGTGGACAAAGAGGTCGTGTCTGACAAATCTGTTAGAGTTCTTTGAGGAGGTAACAAGGAAATTAGACAAAGGAGAACCGGTGGATGTGATTTATTTAGATTTCCAGAAGGCCTTTGATAAGGTGCCGCATAGGAGACTGTTAAATAAGTTCAGAGCCCATGGTGTTAAGGGTAAGATTCTGGCATGGACAGAGGATTGGCTGACTGGCAGAAGGCAGAGAGTGGGGATAAAGAGGTCTTTTTCAGGATGGCAGCCGGCGACTAGTGGTGTGCCTCAGGGGTCTGTGCTGGGACCACAATTTTTCATTGTTGCTGAGTTTGCAGATGATACAAAGATCTGTAGAGGGACAGGTAGTATTGAGGAAGAAAGGGGGCTGCAGAAGGATTTGGACAGGCAATGAAGTGGCAAATGAAATACAATGTGGAAAAGTGTAAGGTTATGCACTTTGGAAGGAGGAATTTAGGCATAGACTATTTTCTAAATGGGGAAATGCTTAGGAAAGCAGAATCACAAAGGGACTTGGGAGTCCTTGTTCATGATTCTCTTAAGGTTAATGTGCAGGTTGTCAGTAGTTAAGAAGGCAAATGCAATGTTAGCATTCATGTCGAGAGGGCTAGAATACAAGACCAGAAAACGTACTTCTGAGGCTGTAGAAGGCTCTGTGGCCCAATCCTGCTCCTATGTCTTATGGTCGTATGGACCCGCAGGCACAACTGTGCTGGATTTAGCCCGACTGGCCGTGTATGCCCTGTGCCTGAAGGACATCACTGCGCCATCTCCAAGATGTACTGCAGGAACTCGCCAAGGTTCCTTAGGCAGCACCTTCCAAACCCACGACCACTACCATCTAGAAGGACAAGAGCAGCAGATACTTGAGAACCTCACCACCTGGAAGTCACTCACCATCTTGACTTGGGCATGTATCGCCGTTGCTTCACTGTCGCTGGGGCAACATCCTGGAACTCCCTCCCTAACAGCACAGCGGGTGTACCTACACCCCAGGAACTGTAGCGGTTCAAGAAAGTGATTCACCATCTTCCGAAGGGCAACTAGTGGTGGGCGATAAATGCTGGCCTAACCAGAAATGCTCACATCCCATAACTGAATTTTTTAAAAGGTTGATAAGGATTGAATCATTTGGAGCATCTGGTCATAATTCAAGTAGTTTAGTTCTCGGATTGGGCTTCCCCGGTCGTCCCTGTTCTGAAGTCCAATGGCTCCGTTCACTTGTGTGGTGACTACAAAATGGCAGTAAACCGGGTCTCTTGTTTGGACCGTTCCCCGGCCCCCGAATTGAGGACCTGTATGTGAGCTCAGCGGAGGTTGCACAGTCACAAAGCTGGACATGACTTGTGGCATTTCACACATCCAGGGCCTGTACGGGTACATCCGTTTACCTTTCAGGGTTTCCTCGGTGTGTGCCATTTTCCAGCAGGTTGTGGAAAACTTCCATCCAGGTCGCGGTCTACCTCGACACACCGGCTCTGCTCCCCAACTCCTGATATCCCCCCGGCTCTGCTCCCCAACTCCTGATATCCCCTCGGCTCTGCTCCCCCAACTCCTGATATCCCCCCGGCTCTGCTCCCCAACTCCTGATATCCCCCCGGCTCTGCTCCCCCAACTCCTGATATCCCCCCGGCTCTGCTCCCCAACTCCTGATATCCCCTTGGCTCTGCTCCCCCAACTCCTGACTTCCCCCAGCTCTGCACCTCTGCCCACAATAACTCCTTTGAACTACAAAACCACTCCTGACTCTCCGACATGGGCTGGATAGTGGCTGCAGGGGGAGGCGGTGGGAGGGTCCAGTAAGTGGTGCTGGGTGGAGGGTGGGGAGAGAGACGGGCTGGAGGGAGGGTGGAATTTGCCAGTGGTGCCTTGGGGAGGAGGAGGGAGAGCATCTCGTGAACAAGAGCAGGACTTTAGGAGCTGTGGGAATCTGGAGGGTATTCGAGAGGTAGGTAGGAGAGTAGCTCAGGGAAGGAAAAGGGCGAGTGAGGGGGGAGGGTGCAGTGGGTTGGAGGGGTGGGGGGGTGCAGTGGGTTGGAGGGGTGGGGGGAGGGGGGTTGCAGTTGTGAGCAGAGATGAGAGCACAAGAACCGGGGAAGAATGTTGACATGTTGAAGGGGTGCAGAGCCTGCTGTGAGCAGACCCAGGGGTGTGGGATTGTTCAGCAAGGTGACTGTAATGTGATACTTTGTGTGTGAGAGAAATCTTCCTAATTCAGCTCTCAGACTAAATCCTCACCCAATGAGAACCAACTGCCCTTGTTCACAGATGGAATCATAGACCCCCAGGTCCCTCTGTTCCTGAAGCCTCTTCAGAAGGAGAATGGAGGGGTTTCTCTTTGCTGCTGTACTCTCTCTCTGTCAGCCCCCTCCAGTCTCCATTCTCCAGCAATGAATGAGCCATTGCAGTTCCCTCTTTCTCCACAGGGGGGCGGCAGAGGCTGTTCCTTAGCTCGGCTGACTGGAAACAACCTGAATTCTCAGACTCTGCCCGGCAACAGATGATTCATCTCAGCTCTTTATTCTGATTGGCCTGTCTCTCTCCCTCAGGGCGGGAAGGTACCCCAACTCCTCCCGCTTTGACCGGGAGTTTCCCGGAATTGTTGTCGTTTCCGGGAATCGCTAAGATTGGGGGAGGGGACGAGGGAGTGTTTGCTGTGGTTTTATTGGGAAGCAGGGATTCAGGATGAGGAATTGGGAAGTGAAGGGAATTTCCCAGAACTGGGAGAGACCCTGAGTGAAGGGATATCAACTGGCCCATCTTATCAGGAATTGTATTCAGACTCTTTGTCTCATTTGTTCCCTAGTTTGAGAAGGTGACCAAACAGGTGGATGAGGGTAAAGCAGTTGATGTGGTGTATATGGATTTCAGTAAGCGTTTGATAAGGTTCCCCACGGTAGGCTATTGCAGAAAATACAGAGGCATGGGATTCAGGGTAATTTAGCGGTTTGGATCAGAAATTGGATAGCTGACAGAAGACAAAGAGTGGTGGTTGATGGGGAAATGCTCTGACTGGTGTCCAGTTACTAGTGGTGTACCACAAGGATCTGTTTTGGGGCCGCTGCTGTTTGTCATTTTTATCAATGACGCGGAGGAGGGCGTAGAAGGATGGGTTAGTAAATTTGCAGATGACACTAAAGTCGGTGGAGTTGTGGACAGTTCAGAAGGATGTTACAAGTTACAGAGGGACATAGATAAGCTGCAGAGCTGGGCTGACAGGTGCAAAATGGAGTTTAATGCAGAAAAGTGTGAGGTGATTCATTTTGGAAGGAATAACAGAAAGGCAGAGTACTGGGCTAATGGTAAGATTCTTGGTAGTGTGGATGAGCAGAGATCTCTCGGTGTCCATGTCCATAGATCCCTGAAAGTTGCCACCCAGGTTGAGAGGGTTGTTAAGAAGGCGTACGGCGTGTTAGCTTTTATTGGTAGAGGAATTGAGTTTCTGAGCCATGAGGTCATGTTGCAGTTGTACAAAACTCTGGTGCGGCCGCATTTGGAGTATTCCGTGCAGTTCTGGTCGCCATATTATAGGAAGAATGTGGAAGCATTGGAAAGGGTACAGAGGAGATTTACAAGAATGTTGCCTTGTATGGAGGGAAGATCATATGAGGAAAGGCTGAAGGACTTGAGGCTGTTTTCGTTAGAGAGAAGAAGGTTAAGAGGTGACTTAATTGAGGCATACAAGATGATCAGAGGATTAGGTAGGGTGGACAGTGAGAGCCTTTTTCCTTGGATGGTGATGTCCAGCACAAGGGGACATAGCTTTAAATTGAGGGGAGATAGATATAGGACAGATGTCAGAGGTAGGTTCTTTACTCAGAGAGTAGTAAGGGCGTGGAATGTCCTGTCTGCAACAGTAGTGGACTCGCCAACACTAAACGCATTCAAATGGTCATTGGATAGGCATATGGACTATAAGGGAATAGTGTAGAGGGACTTTAGAGGGGTTTCACAGGACGGCGCAACATCTTGGGCCGATGGGCCTGTACTGCGCTGTAATGTTCTATGTTCTATGTTCTAGTTCTGGGAGACAACATGGAGATCATTTAGAATCCCTGCAGTGCAGATGGAGGCCATTCGACCCATAGAGTCTGTACTGGCCCGAGGAAAGATTGCCCACGCCTCCATCCATCCCCATAACCCAGTAACTCCAACTAATCTTTAGGATGATATGGAGATGCCGATGTTGGACTGGGGTGGGCATAGTAAGAAGTATTACAACACCAAGTTAAAGTCCGGTTTGTTTGGAATCACTAGCTTTCGGCGCACAGCTCCTTTATCAGGACACTAAGGGACAATTTAACATGGCCAATCCCGGACACTAAGGAACAATTTAGCATGGCCAATCCATCTAACCTGCACATCTTTGGACTGTGGGAGGAAACCAGAGCAGCCGTAGGAAACCCACGCACACACGGGGAGAGAAAGTGCAAACTCCACACAGAGAATGGCCAGAAGGCCACTCACAAGATCAGAATTGGACCCAGGTTTCTGGAGCTGAGAGGCAGCAGTGTTAACCCACCAAGCTGATGGGTCTGTAAATTTTGTGAGTTAGTGAACCAAAGTATTAACTCCACAGGATTGCATTAGACCTGCTCCCCTCCCTCTCCATCACCGTGCCCTGCTAGGATAGTCTCCGGAAACCCCCTTTTGTCTCGCAGCAGCACCTTGTCCCCCAATCAATTAGTAACCACCCAGTCTCAAGTCAAACTGCCTTTTGCCTGGAAAAGTAGGTCACCTCCACAGCCAGGCCTGAGGCCTAAAGTGAGAGCAGGAAGGGGTCAGCAGGAGAGGTTGAGAGGCGGAGGCAATGGAGTATGGGGAAGGAGGCTGGAATAGGTCTTGTACAGCAGAAGTGGGACCCGCAAGGGAGCATGGAACAAGGCCAGGGCCCAGAGACTCAGCAGAGAGAGAGGAGAGGGAAGAGAGGAGAACATGGAGCAGAGCCAGGTGGGTAAGAGAGACTGGGGAAGGGACCCGGAGTCCAGGGAGAGACATCCCAGAGAACTGTCTGGAGCCATTAAGGCTAGGACCAGAGTGCTGCCAGGAGCAGAAGCCAGGAATACTGGGACTCACCAATACAAGAGAGAGAGAGAAAGACATCAGAGCAAGTCCCAAACACCAACCCCACACAAGGAGAGGGGAGAGAGCAGAGCCGCCCTGCTCCATTTGCATTTAGTAATGGCCCTCACTCTCGCTCTCTGAGCCTCCATTTTGGGATCAGTCTGTGTAAGATTCATCATCCCTGTTTCCAGCCAAGGGGACCTCCTCTCCATTAGACCCTGGGTACGGTCACCCCACTGTTCCACAGGCTCTCAGTGTATGGGGATCATCTTCCCCACTATCTGGGGTTCACCCCCTCCCCCCCCACAGGCTATTTCAGAGAGTTGGGACACCCTCCCAGGGTCTCTTCCTGTTTGGGGAACCACCTCCACCAAATGTCTTTCAGCACATTTTGTATTATTTCAAAGAATGTTTGTGTCGCTGGTTACACCAACATTGATTGCCCATCCTCCGTTGTCCTTGAGAAGGTGTGATGAGCTGCCTTTGACCACTCAGCCCATGTGGTGTAGCCGCACCCACAGTGCTGTTAGGGAAGGAGTTCCCAGATTTTGAACCAGTGAAGGAGGGGCGATATATTTCCAAGTCAGGGTGATGAGTGACTTGTCGAGGAATGGTAGGTATCTGCTGCCCTTGTCCTTTTAGATGGTGGTGGTCTTGGCTTTGGAATATTAGTGGGAAACCTGTGGCTATTCAACCCATCTGAGCTCTACGGCTACCATCGACCAGCCGTGTTCCATCGTACATGTCAGGAGATTCCCTCTTCCAGGATTTCCGACAGCCATTACGCCCCGCGAGATCTGGTTAGATGGGCAGAATCCAGTCTAGCAGAGTGAAGTAGACTTAAAAGCTGACTTACCTCTACCTTCGCAGGATCGATCGGCCTCGCGACATCAACCGGCCTCGCTGAGGAGACCCCAGCCGGGCGGTGTTCCCATAAACATCTGATTTGGATTGCAGAGCTTAGATCTGATCTGTTAGTTGTGGGATTGATTAGCTCTGTCTATTACTTGTTGCTTCTGTTGTTTGACACCTCATTTTTTAGGTATGGCTGGTGCTGCTCCTGGAATGCCCTCCTGCACTCGTCATTGATATGCTGGGCGCCTCCATCATTGAGGATGGGGATATTTGTGGAGCCTCCTTTTCCAATTAATTGTCCACCACCATTCACAGCTGAATATGGCAGGACTGCAGAGCTCAGATCTGATATATTGGTTGTGGCGTCATTCCTTCGCTCTATCTATTACTTACTGCTTATCTTGTTTGGCACACAAGTAGTCCTGTGTTGTACATAACTAGGTTGACACCCCATTATTTGGTATGCCTGAAGATGGTGACTGGTGCAGAGGCCCCGAAGGCTACCGCAAGCTTTCCCTCGAGGATGGTGATTATGGACAGGAACCACCCAGCCGCCGTGACCGGGCCAATCGAAGCCCACCTGACCGGGCCTACCACACGGGTGCGGAAGACTCCCCCTACCATCAGCTGTACTGTGTAAGGGCCCCACGGGTTACCCCCATCCTGGTGACCCTACAGGTAAACAGACACTCCATCCAATTGGAGCCGGATACCAGAGCAGCAGCCGTCCTGGTTAAAGAACAAAGAAGAACAATACAGCACAGGAACAGGCCCTTCGGCCCTCCAGCCTGTACAGATCATGATACCAATCTTTGCCAAACCCTCAGCACTTCCTTGTGCCGTATCCCTCTATACCCATCCTTGTGCCGTATCTCTCTATATCCATCCTTGTGCCGTATGCCTCTATACCCATCCTTGTGCCGTATCCCTCTATACCCATCCTTGTGCTGTATCCCTCTATACCCATCCTTGTGCCGTATCCCTCTATACCCATCCTTGTGCCGTATCCCTCTATACCCATCCTTGTGCCGTATCCCTCTATACCATTCCTTGTGCCGTATCCCTCTATACCCATCCTTGTGCCATATGCCTCTATACCCATCCTTGTGCCGTATCTCTCTATACCCATCCTTGTGCCATATCCCTCTATACCCATCCTTGTGCCGTATCCCTCTATACCCATCCTTGTGCCGTATCCCTCTATACCCATCCTTGTGCCGTATGCCTCTATACCCATCCTTGTGCTGTATCCCTCTATACCCATCCTTGTGCCATATGCCTCTATACCCATCCTTGTGCCGTATCCCTCTATACCCATCCTTGTGCCGTATCCCTCTATACCCATCCTTGTGCCGTATGCCTCTATACCCATCCTTGTGCTGTATCCCTCTATACCCATCCTTGTGCCGTATCCCTCTATACCCATCCTTGTGCTGTATCCCTATACCCATCCTTGTGCCGTATCTCTCTATACCCATCCTTGTGCCGTATCTCTCTATACCCATCCTTGTGCCGTATCTCTCTATACCCATCCTTGTGCCATATCCCTCTATACCCATCCTTGTGCCGTATCCCTCTATACCCATCCTTGTGCCGTATCCCTCTATACCCATCCTTGTGCCGTATCCCTCTATACCCATCCTTGTGCCGTATCCCTCTATACCCATCCTTGTGCCGTATCCCTCTATACCCATCCTATCCATGAAAGAACTGAACTGTTTGAATGATGCCCGGATGCTCCAAATGGTCCAACTCCGCATCAACCTTTGTAAAAATTAATTTATGGAATATGAACATCGCTGATTAGGCCCGCATTTATTGCCCAGCCCTTGTTACCCTTCAGAAGGTGGTGTTAAGCTGCCTTCTTGAACGTCTGCAGTTCGTGGGGTGTAGATCAGCCCACTGTGCTGTTAGTGAGGGAGTTCCAGCATTTTGACCGCACTTTCGACACCCCAGCTCTGCTCCCCAACTCCTGATATCATCCCGGCTCTGCTCCCCAACTCCTGATATCCCCCGGCCCATCCCCCCAACTCCTGATATCCCCCCCGGCTCTGCTCCCCAACTCTTGATATCCCCCCGGCTCTGCTCCCCAACTCTTGATATCCCCCCGGCTCTGCTCCCCAACTCCTGATATCCCCCCTCCGGCTCTGCTCCCCAACTCCTGATATTCCCCCCTACCCCGGCTCTGCTCCCCAACTCCTGATATCCCCCCCCCCCGGCTGTGCTCCCCAACTCCTGATATCCCCCGGCCCATCCCCCCAACTCCTGATATCCCCCCCTGCTCTGCTCCCCAACTCCTGATATTCCCCCCTACCCCGGCTCTGCTCCCCAACTCCTGATATTCCCCCCTACCCCGGCTCTGCTCCCCAACTCCTGATATCCCCCGGCCCATCCCCCCAACTCCTGATATCCCCCCCTGCTCTGCTCCCCAACTCCTGATATCCCCCCTACCCCAGCTCTGCTCCCCAACTCCTGATATCCCCCGGCCCATCCCCCCAACTCCTGATATCCCCCCCTGCTCTGCTCCCCAACTCCTGATATCCCCCCTACCCCAGCTCTGCTCCCCAACTCCTGATATCCCCCGGCCCATCCCCCCAACTCCTGATATCCCCCCCTGCTCTGCTCCCCAACTCCTGATATTCCCCCCTACCCCGGCTCTGCTCCCCAACTCCTGATTTCCCCCCCCCCCCCCCCCCCGGCTGTGCCCCCCCACTCCTGATTCCCCCCCCAGCCCATCCCCCCCACTCCTGATATCCCCCTGGCTCCCCCCCACCCCCAACTCCTGATATCCCATCCCGGCTCTACTCCCCAACTCCTGATATCCCCCCGGCTCCCCCCCCCCAAACTCCTGATACCCCCCCCCCCCCACCCCGGCTCTGCTCTCCCAACTCCTGGACCCCCCCCGGCCCATCCACCTCACTCCTATCCACCCGGCTCAGGGAAGAAGAGCGAGTAAGGGGGTGAGGGTGCACTGGGTGGGGGACTGTTGTGAGCAGAGATGAGAGCACAAGTAGAGTAAGTGTACAGGTCCACAGTGTCACTCAAAGAAGGTAGTCAAGAAGGCAAAAAGGCATACGTGCCTTCATTGGCCGGGGCATTGAGGATAAAAATTGGCAAGTCATGTTACAGCTGTATAGAACCTTAGTTGGGCCACACTTGGAGTATAGTGTTCAATTTTGGTCGCCACACTACCAGAAGGATGTGGATGCTTTGGAGAGGGTGCAGAAGAGATTTACCAGGATGTTGCCTGGTATGGAGGGCATTAGCTATGAGGAGCAGTTGAATGAACTTGGTTTGTTCTCACTGGAATGAAGGAGGTCGAGGGGCGACCTGATAGAGGTCTACAAAATTATGAGGGGCATAGACAGAGTTAAAAGTCAGAGACTTTTTTCCAGGATAGGGGGGTCAATTACTAGGGGGCATAGGTTTAAGGTGCGAGGGGCAAGGTTTAGAGGAGATGTACGAGGCAAGTTTTTTACACAGATGGTAGTGGGGGCCTGGAACTCGCTGCCGGAGGAGGTGGTGGAAGCAGAGACGATCGTGACATTTAAGGGGCATCTTGACAAATACATGAATAGGATGGGAATAGAGGGATACAGGCCCCGGAAGTGGAGAAGATTTTAGTTTAGTCGGGCAGCATGATCGGCGCAGGCTTGGAGGGCCGAAGGGCCTGTTCCTGTGCTGTACCTTTCTTTGTTCTTTTTTTGAACCAGGGAGGAATGTTGACATGGTGAAGGGGTGCAGAGCCTGGTGTGAGCAGGCCCAGGGCTGTGGGATTGTTCAGCAAGGTGGCTGTAATGTGACACTTTGTGTGTGAGAGGAACCTTCTTAATTCTGCTGTCGAATGGCCCAGCCGCCCAAAACACACCCAAACCCACCGTCAAAGCTTCTGAATTCAGATCGGCCTTCCTGAAAGTGAACCCTTGGAAGATGACGGGTCTGGATGGGATCCCTGGTCGTGAACTCAGAGCCTTCGCGGACCAGCTGGCAAGAAGACCACCATCATACCGGTGCCAAAGAAGAACCAGAGAACGTTACTCAATGACTACCATCCGATGGCCCTGACATCGATCGTAATGAAGTGCTTCGAGAGGTTGGCCATGAAGCGCATCGACTCCATACTCCCGGAACGCCTTGATCCACTGCAATTGGCATCCCGCCGCAACCAGTCTACATCTCCCTGGCCTTACACTCATCCCTCGAGCCTCTCGACAACAAGGACTCCTACATCAGACTCCTATTTATTGACTGCAGCTCTGCCTTCAACACCACAATCCCAGCCAAGATCACATCGAAGCTCCAAAACCGAGGACTTGGCTCCCCACTCTGCAACTGGATCCTCAACTTTCTAACCCACAGACCACAATCAGTAAGAATAAACAACAACACCTCCCCCACAATAGTCCTCAATACCGGTGCCCCGCAAGGCTGCGTACTTAGCCCCCTACTCTACTCCCTGTACACACACGACTGCATGGCAAAATTTGGTTCCAACTCCATCTACAAGTTTGTTGACGATACGACCATAGTGGGCCGGATCTCGAATAACGACGAGTCCGAATACAGGAGGGAGATAGAGAACCTAGTGGAGTGGTGCAATGACAATAATCTCTCCCTCAATGCCAGCAAAACTAAAGAGCTGGTCATTGACTTCAGGAAGCAAAGTACTGTACACACCCCTGTCAGCATCAACGGGGCTGAGGTGGAGATGGTTAGCAGTTTCAAATTCTGAGGGGTGCATGTCACCAAAAAACTGTCCTGGTCCACTCACGTCGACGCTACCACCAAGAAAGCACAACAGCACCTATACTTCCTCAGGAAACTAAGGAAATTCGGCATGTCCACACTGACTCTTACCAACTTTTACAGATGCACCATAGAAATCATCTATCTGGCTGCATCACAGCCTGGTATGGCAACTGCTCAGCCCAAGACTGCAAGAAACGTCAGAGAGTCATGAATACAGCCCAGTCCATCTCACAAACCTGCCTCCCATCCATTGACTCCATCTACACCTCCCGATGCCTGGGGAAAGCTGGCAGCATAATCAAAGACCCCTCCTACCCGGCTTACTCACTCTTCCAACTTCTTGCACCAGGCAAGAGATACAAAAGTCTGAGAACATGCATGAACAGATTCAAAAACAGCTTCTTCCCCGCTGTTACCATACTCCTAAACGGTCCACTTATGTTGTGACCTGATTAATACTACACTACAAATGTGAGGTTATCCATTTTGGTAGGAATAACAGCAAACAGGATTATAATTTAAACGATAAAATATTAAAGCATGCTGCTGTGCAGAGAGACCTGGGTGTGCTAGTGCATGAGTCACAGAAAGTTGGTTTACAGATGCAACAGGTGATTAAGAAGGCAAATGGCATTTTGTCCTTCATTGCTAGAGGGATGGAGTTTAAGACTAGGGAGGTTATGTTGTAATTGTATAAGGTGTTAGTGAGGCCACATCTGGAGTATTGTGTTCAGTTTTGGTCTCCTTACTTGAGAAAGGAAGTACTGGCACTGGATGGTGTGCAGAGGAGATTCACTAGGTTAATCCCAGAGTTGAAGGGGTTGGATTACGAGAGGTTGAGTAGACTGGGACTGTACTTGTTGGAATTTAGAAGGATGAGGGGGGATCTTATAGAAACATTTAAAATTATGAAGGGAATAGATAGGATAGATGCGGGCAGGTTGTTTCCACTGGGGGGTGAAAGCAGAACTAGGGGACATAGCCTCAAAATAAGGGGAAGTAGATTTAGAACTGAGTTTAGGAGGAACTTCTTCACCCAAAGGGTTGAGAATCTATGGAATTCCTTGCCCAGTGAAGCAGTTGAGGCTCCTTCATTACATGTTTTTAAGGTAAAGATAGATAGTTTTTTGAAGAATAAAGGGATTAAGGGTTATGATGTTCGGGCCGGAAAGTGGAGCTGAGTCCACAAAAGATCAGCCATGATCTCATTGAATGGCGGAGCAGGCTCGAGGGGCCAGATGGCCTACTCCTGCTCCTAGTTCTTATGTTCTTATGCTTCACCGATGCCGGTGTCTATGCATTTACATTGTGTACTTTATAACACCAGGTTAAAGTCCAACAGGTTTGTTTGGAATCACTCGCTTTCGGAGCGCAGCTCCTTTCTCAGGTGAGTCTCGAAAGCTCGGGATTTGAAACAAACCTGTTGGACTTTACCTGGTGTTGTAAGACTTCTTACTGTGATCACCCCAGTCCAATGCCAGTATCTCCATATCATGGCTTCTCTTTATATATTGCTTGCTTTATTAAGTGCTCTCTCAATCTGTCAATTATTTCTCCACATAGACCCCCAGGTGCCTCTGTTCCTGAAGCCCCTTCAGAAGGAGAATGGAGGGGTTTCTCTTTGCTGCTGTGCTCTCTCTCTCTCTCTGTCAGCCCCCTCCATTCTCCATTCTCCAGCAATGAAAAAAGGAGCCATTGCAGTTCCCTCTTTGTCCACAGGGGGGCGGCAGAGGCTGTTCCTCTGCTCGGCCGACTGGAAACAACCTGAATTCTCAGACTCTGCCCGGCAACAGATGATTCATATCAGCTCTTTATTCTGATTGGCCTGTCTCTCTCTCTCAGGGCGGGAAGGTATCCCAACTCCTCCCGCTTTGACCAGGAATTTCCCGGAATTGTTGTCGTTTTCCGGGAATCGCTAAGATTGGGGGAGGGGACGAGGGAGTGTTTGCTGTTGTTTTATTGGGAAGCAGGGATTCAGGATGAGGGGGTGGGAAGTGAAGGGAATTTCCCAGAACTGGAAGAGACCCTGAGTGAAGGGATATCAACTGGTCCATCTTATCAGGAATTGTATTCAGACTCTTTGTCCCATTTGTTCCCTAGTTCTGGGAGACTGAATATGGAGATCATTTAGAATCCCTGCAGTGCAGAAGGAGGCCATTCGACCCATCGAGTCTGCACTGGCCTGAGGAAAGATCGCCCACGCCTCCATCCATCCCCACCTAACCGTTTTGGGCACTAAGGGGTAATTTATCATGGCCAACCCACCTCACTGTGCTCCTTTGGACTGCTCTGTGCCACCGTGCTGTTGGGTCTTGTGAGTTAGTGAACCAAAGTATTAACGGCATAAGATTGCATTAGACCTGCTCCCCTCCCTCTCCATCACCGTGCCCTGCTGGGGTAGTCTCCAGAAACCCCCTTTTGTCTCGCTGCAGCACCTCGTCCCCCAATCAATCAGTAACCACCCAGTCCCAGGTCAAACTGCCCTTTTGTCTGGAAAAGTAGGTCACTCCCACAGCCAGGCCTGAGGCCTAAAGTGAGAGCAGGAAGGAGTCAGCAGGAGAGGTTGAGAGGCGGAGGCAACAGAGCATGGGTAAGGAGGCTGGAATTGGTCACCAACCCCACATTAGGAGAGGGGAGATAGCAGAGTTCCATGTAGTGTTTATGTAATGGCCTTTTCTTCTCTCTGAGCTTCCATTTTGGGATACGATTCATCACCCCTTTTCCCAGTCAAGGGGACCTCCTCTCCATTAGACCCTGTGTATGGTCGCCCCACTGTTCCCCATGCTCTCAGTGTATTGGGGACCATCTTCCCAGTATCTGGGGATTGAGAAGGTGTGGAGCTGCCTTGAACTGCTGGTCCATGTGGTGTAGCTGCACCCATAGTACTGTTCGTTATGGAGTTCCTAGATCTTGACCCAGAGACAGTGAAGGAACGGCGATATATTTCCAAGTCAGTGCGGTAAGTGACTTGGACGGAAACCTCCAGGTGGTGAGGCTCCCAGGTACCTGCTGCCCTTGTCCAGATGGTGGTGGTCTTGGCTTTGGAACATTAGTGGGAAACCTGTGGCCATGCGGCTCATCTGGGCTCTAGGCTATGATCTACCAGCCTTTTTGCATCCAGTAGATGCCAGGAAATCCTTCTTCCAGGAAACCCGACAGCCGTTACGCCCCGCGAGATCTGGTTAGATCTGCGGAATCCAGTCTCGCTGAGTGAAGTCGGCTTAAAAGCTGACTTCGCCGGATCGAACGGCCTCGCGACATCTACCGGCCCAGGAAACTCAGCCGAGCGATGTTCCCACAAACGTCTGAATGTGGCAGGACTGCAGAGCTTAGATCTGATCCATTGGTTGTGGAATTGATTCGCTCTGTCTATTACTTGCTGCTTATGTTGTTTGGCACACAATGAATCCTGTGTTGTAGCTTCACCAGGTTGACACTTCATTTTTGGGTATGCTTGCTGCTGTTGCTCCTGGCATGCCCTCCTGCACTCTTCATTGAACCAGGGTTGATCCTCTGGCTTGGTGATAATGGTGGAGTGGGGCATATGACGGGCCTTAAGGTTGCGGAATGTGGTTGAAAACAATTCTGCTGCGGCTTCTGATGGCCCACAGCAACTAATGGATGTCCAATCTTGAGTTACTAGATCTGTTCAAAGTCTATCCCATTTAATAGAATGGTAGTGCCGCATGACATGATGGAGGGTATTCACAATATGAAAATGGGAATTCATCTCCACAAGGAGATGTGTGGTGATCACTTCTGATACTGACATGAACAGATGCAGCTGTGGAAGGCAGGTTCGTGAGGACAATGTCAAGTAACTTTTTGCCTCTTGTTGGTTCCCTTAACATCTGTCACAAACTCAGTCTATCAGCTATGTTCTTCAGCAGTCAGTCAGTAGTAGTGCTACTGAACCACATTGATGTCCCTCACTCGGTACATTCTGCACCCTTGCCACCCTCAGTGCTTTCTCAAAGTGGTGTTCAACATGTGATTGAACTGATTGATCAATCCCTGAGGGGGTGGGAGTGGGGAGGGGAGGTTGGGTGGTGTGGAAGGAGTGTGGGTTCAGTGATAACAGGAGGTTTCCTTGCCCTTGTTTGCCCTGATTCCATGAGACTTGATGAGATCCAGATTCAATGTTGAGATCTTCCAGGGCACGAGGGTATACCCGGGGATGGTGATAGTCTGCCTGGGATGTTATCTGTGAGTATGACTATGTCAGGCTGTTGCTTGGCTAGTCTGTCAGGCAGCTCCCCCAATTTTGGCACAAGGCCCCGATGTTTGTCAGGAGGACTTTGCAGGCTGACAGGGCTGGGTTTGCCAATTTTGTTTCTGGTGCCCAGTTCGATGCCAGGTGGCCTGTCCAGTTTCATTCCTTATCAACTTTCTCTGTAGCGATTTGTGCCCTTTCAGAGGGCAGTTAAGGTTCTGCTATATTGCTGTGGGCCTGGAATCACACGTAGGCCAGACCGGATAAGGACTTCAGATTTCCCTCGCGAAAAGGCATTAGGCTACCCAGCCATTTGTACAACAGTGGTTTTATTGAGACGAGCTTTAAATCCAGATGTGTTTATTGAATTTCAATTCCACCAGCTGCCATGGTGGGATTTGAACCCATGTCTCCAGAGCATTGCCATTGGATTACTGATAACATTGCTGCTCTCTCACTACTACTGTGAGCCTGCTCACAGCCTGAACCCTCTGTTGATTGGATTGAAGTCCTGTGTGGCAGTGTTTTTCCAGATCGGCCTTCTTGGTGGCAATCGTACATTGGGTGGGCTGAATCGATCAGCATTAAATGGCAGGTGGGAGATGTTGAGTGCAGTGTTCTAGTAATGATAGGATCTGGACCACAGTATTCTGCTACTGAGTATGAGAGTGTGAGTGATGAGGTTGGAGTGTGATGGTAACAGCACCCGCCCCTCCCCACCCCACATTGAGTGGCTAGTTTGACAATCAAGTTGTTTCTGGACTATTGGTGTCCATGTGAACCTTCAACAGAATTAATTTTTTAAAATGAACATTAGTATGAAGAATCTTTCTACATTTATAATTGCAGATTTATTTTACAGGAAAACTAGAACACTATGATGCTGATTGTACAATCTCCGAGTTCTACACGTTTCACAGGATGTGGAGGAGAGGAAGTGCACATTATGATGTGTAATATTGATCAAATGATGTAAACAATGTCTTTCTGCAACTGTTAAATGCTTTTGTGTGTACTCTACAGAATCAGGAACCATTACATTAGAGTGAGCTAGATTAAATTAGGTTCTTTTATATTGCTTATGTAAAACCCCCCATGAGGCCTACGGGGATGCCCCGAGTGATCTCTCTGTATTTACTGCCTTGGGCAGATTCTTCTGACCGTGAATAAACCAGAGTTCACCATACTGTTTGGTTTCCTGGGTCTTTACTCTGGCAACGAGGTAATTCCAATTCTGGACATCCCAGCTAATCCGGGATATTGCAGCAACGTGTTGGACAGACATTTGAAAAATCCCTCTCTCTGAGAGGTTAGAGGCCTTCGATGCAGGCCTGAAAGATTGGACTCAGTACGCTGAGCGAATTGGGTACTTTTTCCAGGCCAATGGCATCAGTGGAGAGGACCAACAGTAGCTAATCCTCCTGACTGCCTGTATGGCCCCGACCTTCAACATGATTAAAAACCTCACGTACCCGGCTGATCCGGATTCAAAATCTTTTACTGAATCGGTGGAGTTGGCATTTAACCATTATAACCTGAAAATATCCGTGAACGTGCAGTGGTACCGATTCAGTACTGCTGTGCAAACTCTGGGCGACTCAGTTACAAACTTTTTAACTCGACTCCAAAGGCTGGCTGAGCATTGAGAAACATACAAATTTACTGAAGAAAGTCATGGAACCATAGATCCCTACAGTGCGGAAGGAGGCCATTCAGCCCATCGAAGCTGCACTGACCCCCGCTAAAACACCCCACCTACACCCAATTCCCCACCCTATCCCTGTAACCCTACCTAATCTTTAGCCACAAAGAAGCAATTTAGCATGGCCAATCCACCTAACCTACACGTTGCAAGTTTGGTCCATCCCTTTCGGGGATGTTAAGGGACCGGCTGGTGTGCGGAATTAATAAGATGGCCACTCAGAGGAAGCTATTGGCAGAGCCTATGTTTAATTGAAGTCTTTGAACTAGTACTATCTCGCGAGAACACGGTGAAGAGGGTTCATGAACTCCAAGGTTCCATGGACTACAGTGCCCATAGTGTTGGCCGACCCTCAACCCGCGCCCCCTCCCCACATACACACACACCCACACTGAAATCCAGCATCTTCTGTTGCTCGTTCTGGGTGAGTGTGCTTTACACTCAATTGGCTCTGTTTTATTCCTTAGCTCTAGAGTCGCCAGGTATCTTTATGATACCGTCAGGAGGTTCAAGTTCAAGTTCAGATCAATGACTCAATACACCAGTTAGTAAGTTCAAAACAAGACACATTTATTATAACACAGTTATTTACTACTCATGCATATAATACTAAGACTAAACTATTCCTACCACTACTAGGCCAATACTTATCTGGAATAAGGGAACTGCCGGATCAGGGACTTGCTCTGTCCTGGATCTGCATGCTTCCAGTTGGTGTGGACTAAAGGGTTCAGGAGTGTCTATTCTCGTAGTGGGCGTTGTATGACACTTACTTGGCAGTGTAGCAATTGGCCAGGCCTCGCCTCACGTTCAAGTTCTTAGAGAGCTGCTGCAAAGGTGTTCTGCTGGGAGGGCCGGCTAAGAGATCGAACTAGTCTTGGGACCTGACTTTTATAGGTCCCAGGGGCTTCGCGCCCTTTTGGGCGGACCCCAATCCTATTGTCCATCGATTGGGTCCCATCCCAATCGATTGGTATGAATCCCCCCAATACTGAGGCAGCACTCGATTGTGGGGCGGTTCTTCCTAACTGGTTTGTTTCCTTTTGTTTCAGACTCCGTTGGCGCCGGGGAGTCTGACCTGCCATAGAATGTCTCAATTGCAGCTAATCGTTGTGTCCATTGTGCCCGGGAATCACCGGGAATCGCTCAATTAGTATGCAAACTTGTTAGTTTCAATGCTGTCTGGTTTCTTCACAGACAGAATACACAGAGAGATTCTGCAGCCTGCTTGTCTTTCTGACATTGTCCAAGTTTCCCTGCATGCATTTCAATTCTCCATTTTATGTCGGGAAGTGGCCAGCTTCGGTGGCTACACTTCGCAGGCCAGTGCTTGAATGACCAGATCACCACCAAATATCAAACAGCTCTTCAACGCCACATCCAGACTCAACAGTCAAGGGCCACCACAAACCAGCGCGATACCTGCCCAGAGGACAACGAGAGTACCAGCTGCATTGGCACGCCTGCTGTCATAGAACGAGTGGTAATAAGTCCGCCAGAATTGGATAAGTCAGTTCGCCTCTGCGAGGATTATAAACTGACCGTAAATAGGGCATCCCGTCTGGACTGTTATCCCATGCCTCGTGTGGATGCTTTGCATGTGAAACTGGCTGGAAGATTCACCAAACTGGATATGAGCCATGCATATCTGCAGTTGGAATTGGACACTGCATCATGAAAATACATGACAATTAATACCCACAGGGGGGCTGTTTGAATGCACTCACCTTCCCATCAGGGTTACCTTTGCTTCTGTAATATTCCAGAGAGCAATGGAAGGCATCCTCCAGGGGCTACCCAAAGGGGCTTGGATGACATGCTCATGATGGGAGCCATTGAGAAGGAGCACTTGACTATGTGGAAAATGTTCTTAGATAATTCTCCCAATGGGTATCTGCCTGAAGAGAGGCAAATGCTTCTTTAACGCAAAGGCTGTAATGCACTTGTGTTACCGTGTGGATAAAGATGGCTTGTACCCTGTGGAGAAAGAGGTCCAGGCCATAACAGGAGCTCCGACTCCACAAAACGTGACAGAATTAAGATTGCTTTTGGAACTTGGACGTTTCTTCCGAATTTGGCCACCTTGCTGGCACTTCACTTCTTTCAAAGGTGAACCAGAAGTGGGTGTGTGGAGCTCTACAAGAAGCTTCACCAGGGTGAAGAGACAGCTGTTACCCTCCCAGCTGCTGACCCATTACCATCTTTCACTCGCTCTTTCTCATGCCTGACACCACCCAGCACGGCATGGGGACAGTGCCTGACACCACCCGGCACGGCATGGGGACAGTGCCTGACACCACCCAGCACGGCATGGGGACAGTGCCTGACACCACCCGGCACGGCATGGGGACAGTGCCTGACACCACCCAGCACGGCATGGGGACAGTGCCTGACACCACCCAGCACGGCATGGGGACAGTGCCTGACACCACCCAGCACGGCATGGGGACAGTGCCTGACACCACCCAGCACGGCATGGGGACAGTGCCTGACACCACCCAGCACGGCATGGGGACAGTGCCTGACACCACCCGGCACGGCATGGGGACAGTGCCTGACACCACCCGGCACGGCATGGGGACAGTGCCTGACACCACCCGGCACGGCATGGGGACAGTGCTGTCCCATCGCTGGGATGATGGCACCGAATGCCCTATAGCGTACCCTTCCAGAACCCTGACAGATGCGGAACGCCACTACGCTGAAATTGGGAAAGACAGCTTGGCTGTGATAAATGTGGTGAAAGGAATTCACCATTGTGCATTTTTTCATCATCATGGACCACAAGCCACTACTGGGTCTTTTAAAGGAGGCCGGAGGGGGGGGGGGATTTCCTCCATAGCCTCACCCCAAATCCAACGCTGGGCTCTATTACTAGCAGCGTATGAATACACATATCAATATCGACCACAGGGCCAAATAGAACATGCCAGTGCCCTCAGCCACATTCCCGTTGCCTGTGAGCCCCCCAACTCCGCCGGTGGCGGATAAAGTTGTGGAGACTCCAAATTTCATGGATACTCTGCCTGTAACAGCCGCACAAATTTGTAGAAATCCCACATTAGCAAAACATAGTCACATTATTTTTAATGGTAGATTACACCATGGGGCAGCCCTGCAGCTCCTACATGTTGCACGTTTTACTTGAGTGTATTACGCGTTTATTGGAGTGTATTAACACGCCTCCGTTTAAAGGCCGTGTGCTTATCACTACTACAGCTCTGTGTATGTAATTCTGCTCGGAGTCGCCAGGTGCCGTATTTAGACACCTCACAAGTATATCAAGGTCAGGTTCAAAGTAATAAAACTGTACACCGATTAGTAAGTTCAAACGATTGATATTTATTATAACCAATATAATAAATACGCATGCATACGCTAAAGACTAATACTTATTTCTACTATTAAACGACTAAATACTTATCTAAGTAGGAACCAGCAAGGTCAGGGGACAAGGCCTTTTGTTCCTTTCTGGACTGCACCTTCTGTTCACTAATAGTCGGCTAGAGTATAAGCAATGCCTGGGTCACGTAGCGAGCGTTGTTTTGGCACTTACTGAACGATGGCTGGTGCTCAACGGCTGGTGATGGAACTGGAGTCAGGATGCGATGTATCAGCAAAGTGATGAAGACAGCAGAGAGTCGGAGCAAAACAGAACGGACCATGTGCGGGGTCTACTTTTATAGGTCCCCCCAAAGTCCGTGCCTCTTCGGGGCGGTTCTCTACCTGCTGTGTATCGATTGGGTCTTCTCTCAATCAATATTTTCCAAACCCCCCAATCTGAGGGTCTCTTCTCGATGGGTGGGGCGGTCTCTAGGGTTCTTTGTGATGGATACTTCTGGTGCCGTTTCGTCTGGGCGTCCACTCAAAGTATCCATTCAAACCTAAATGTTTCTATTGTGTGGGCCTAGATCTGGATCACCTCATTACTATGCAAATCGTTGTTGCCATTTACACCTTAGCTGAGATCCTGCACCTGGCCATAAACTGGTTTCTGTACGTGCAGAATGCTAATTATCCTTCTGCAAACTGCTTGTCCTTGCTAAGACTGTTTTCTCCCTGCAGCCTTAGCAGTTCTCCATTTTGGTAGCCCAGTGTCCATCTTAGGTGGCTACATACATTATACATATAAGCTGGGAGCAGCAGGAGGCCTTTTGGCCCTTCCAGCCTGCTCTGCCATTTATCATTATTGGACAATAAGAAGTCTTACAACAACAGGTTAAAGTCCAACAGGTTTGTTTCAAATCAATAGCTTTCGGAGCACTGCTCCTTCCTCAGGTGAATCTTTCATTCACCTGAGGAAGGAGTTGTGCTCCGGAAGCTCATGATTCGAAATCAACCTGTTAGACTTTAACCTGGTGTTGTAAGACTTCTTACTGTGCTCACCCCAGTCCAACGCCGGCATTGCCACATCATATCATTATTGGGTAGGCCCTTGACCTATGTTTCCATGAATATTTACTGGGTGGTTCCTTGCGGTGGAAATGGCTGATTCCGTGATGAGGGTGGGCGGGAGACCCCGATTCGGTTGGTCACAGGGTTGGTTTGTCACCTGTAATGTAAGGGGATTGGGTGGCCTGGTGAAGAGGTCAAGAGTTTTTACTCACCTAAAGAATCTAAATGCTGGTTCTGGTGTTCTTTCAGGAGACTCACTTGCGGGTCAGAGGTCAGACCAGACTGCAGAGTGGTGGGTGAGCCAGGTGTTTCACTCAGGCTTTGATGGGAGGGCTGGAGGAGCTGCAATTTCAGTCATTAAATGGGTCCCTCTATTGGTCACGAGGATCGTTGTGGACACCAATGCCATTTATGTGATCATTGGCACAAGCATTGGTGGTGCTGGTGAATGCCTAGGCTCCTAACTGGGACAATATTAGAGTTAAGCATTTGTAAGAATCTGTTGAGATCCATTCCAGACCTGGCTTTGCATCAATTGATTCTTGGGGGAGACTGAAATTGTCTGCTGGATCCCAAATTGGACCTGTTCAGACCTAAATGGCTGGCTCTGTTGGAAATGGCGAAGTCACTCCGAGCTTTTATAGAGCAGAATGGGGAAGACACCCATGAAAACCTCTGAATTCAGGGATAAGGAGTTCTCATTCTTTTTGCACATATATGGAGTATACTCCAGGACTGAATTATTTTTAATGGGTAGGTCTCTTTTCCCTTGGGTAAAAAGAGAAGAATACTCGGCAATAATAATTTCTGATTTTAGGGCTGCACGGTAGCATTGTGGATAGCGCAAATGCTTCACAGCTCCAGGTTCCAGGTTCGATTCCGGCTTGGGTCACTGTCTGTGCGGAGTCTGCACATCCTCCCTGTGTGTGCGTGGGTTTCCTCCGGGTGCTCCGGTTTCCTCCCACAGTCCAAAGATGTGCAGGTTAGGTGGATTGGCCATGTTAAATTGCCCTTAGTGTCCAAAATTGCTCTTAGTGTTGGGTGGGGTTACTGGGTTATTGGGATAGGGTGGAGGTGTTGACCTTGGGTAGGGTGCTCTTTCCAAGAGCCGGTGCAGACTCGATGGGCCGAATGGCCTCCTTCTGCACTGTAAATTCTATGACCATGCTTCACACTTTGTGGATTTGGTCTTGGAAATGGGCTGCAATCGCCACCCGCCGTGGAGATAAGATGTGGCGTTATTCACGGAGGAGTTTTGTAACCAAATGGCTTTATGGGGGTGGCACGGTAGCACAGTGGTTAGCACTGTCTCTTCACAGCTCCAGGGTCAAAGTTTGAATTCCCGGCTTGGGTCACTGTCTGTGTGGAATCTGCACATTCTCCTTGTCTCTACGTGGGTTTCCTCCGGGTGCTCTAGTTTCCTCCCACAGTCCAAAGATGAGCAGGTTAGGTAGATTGGCCATGCTAAATTGCCCTTAGTGTCCAAAGGGCTGCTGGGTTAAGGGGATGGGGTGGAGGTAAGGGCTTAAGTAGGGTGTGCTTTCCAAGGGCCAGTGCAGACTCGATGAGTTGAATGGCCTCCTTCTACACTGTAAATTCTATGTTCTATGTTGTGCCCTATAATTATTGAGGAGTATGGAAAGCTTAATAGGAATGACTGTCTCACTCAACACTGCAGGAAATCCTTAAGCCAGTGGGACGCAGGAGATAACCTCCTATAAGACCCATCTAGATAGCACGGTGAGGGCAGAGCAGCAGCCGCTGGTGGGTGGGATTTTGGAGGTGGATCGCCGCTATTTAGATAACCTACCTCTGAGTTACTAGTGCGTAGGAAGCAGCTGCAAACGCAGATCAATCTGGTGTCCACACGGAAGGCAGTGGGCCAGATGCGGCACGTGAGGGGGTGGTTTATGAGTACGGGAGAAGGTGGGCCATCTTCTGGCTCACCAGCTGATGCGGCAGGCAGCTTCCCGCGAGGCTGTGAAGATCAGAGACTCACGAGGCAGTTTGTTCTCTGCCCCGAGAGAGGTCAGCGCAGCATTCAAGGTATTTTACAGGGACCTTTCCAAGTCATGTCAGGTCCTAGATGGGTTGTCCATCCCGGCGATGGAAAAAGGGAGAAGGGAGGAGTTGGAGGTTCCGTTGTGCCCTGAGGAGGTGCTGAATAGCATTGGGCTGATACAGTCTGGGAAAGCCCCCGGTCCTGACGGGTTTCCAGACTAATTTTACAAGACGTTTGTGGGTCTTGTGGGGCTTGGGGGACATTGCCCGATACACTACTGCAGACTTCCATCTACCTCAATTTGAAAAAGGATAAAGACCCAACAGAATGTGGGTCATAGGACACATTTCCCTTTTGAATGTGGGCGCCAATCTGCTGGCCAAGGTAATAATAATAATAATAACCGCTTATTGTCACAAGTAGGCTTCAATGAAGTTGCTGTGAAAAGCCCCTAGTCGCCACATTCCGGCGCCTGTTCGGGGAGGCCGGTACGGGAATTGAACCCGCGTTGCTGGCATTGTTCTGCATTACAAGCCAGCTGTTTAGCCCCTAATGGCTTTGAGATTGGAGGCACATGTCTCAGAAGTAATTGCAGAGGACCAGACGGGTGTTGTGAAGGGGCGACAGTTATTTGCTAATATACGGCAGGTGTTGAACATTGTCCTCTTCCCCCTTGACAGCTCCGGAGGTGATTATCTCCATGGATGCGGAAAAGACAGTTGAGGGAGTAGAGTGGGAGAACCTTTTTGAGATACTGAGGAGGTTTGGACATGGGCAGAACTTTATTTCATGCGTTTGGCTTTTGCCTGGATCACCCAAGGCAAGTGCATGCACGAATGAGATGAGCTCTGGGTTGTTGCCTTTTTACCCTTTACGTGAACCACAAGCTGTTTCTTATATTGACCAAATGACCACACAACGTTAGCTCAAAAACACAGTTTATTAATAACACAAGACTTGTATCTCTATGCAATAATACACACGGCTCCGTCCTAAACTATACCCAACAACTAAGATGACCTTTACTTAACTTCGAGTGACCGGCACTGTGCGAGATAAGAACTTTATCCGGGTCCACGTGGTCGGTTGGAATTTTTGGGTTTGTCTCAGCTGGGCTCGTCCTTAAGGAATCGTCGCGGGTCCTTGAACTTGGTTGTTCTGCTACAGTTGGTTGCGCACAGGCCAGTCCCAAAAGAGATCTTTAGTGCACAGGGCTTTTTATCCTTCGTCTCTTTCGCGCCCATTTGGGCGGTCCTTACTCCAGGTCCAATGGATCGATAGGGTTTCGATCACCCTCATCGATCCCAGCCAATTAGGGGGTGGATATCTCGATGGCTGGGCGGGTCCCAGCTATCCTTGTCCCAGGCACATAGGCCTTTCCAAATAAGGGGGGGGGAGGGGGGGGGGGGGGGGGTGCCGGTTAGTCTGTTATAGTTGATGGTCCTTAATGCGAATGCTATTGTCTTGGGGACAATGGTAATTGATTCTCAATGGATGCAAATTTCAACCAAGTCTGGTTTCTTTGCACAATCCACAGAGGCTGTGTACCTGTCTGTGTCCCAAATTGACCACAATTCCCATGGTCCTTCGCAGGTGGCCATTTTACAGGTTCTTTTGAATAGAGGCACGAGGTACGGGTGCCCATTGTCGCCGTTCCAGTTTACACTGGCGATTGAACCTTCAGCCGTTGCTTTGATGCCTTTGGGGAAAGGAAGGGGGTAAAGCAGGGTGGGGGGACAGGGAGCATAAGGTGTCTTTTTATATTGATGACCTGCTCTTGTATGTTATAGATCCAATGTCCGGCTTGAAGGGAATAATGAAGCTACTGAGGAGATTTGGCTCCTTTTCAGGATCCAAACTAAACATAGAGAAGAGTGAATACTTTCCAGTTAATCCCCCCGGCTGTGCCTCCCAGCTCCTGCCATCCCCGGCTCTGCCCAACAACTCCTGCCACCCCAGTTCTCTCCCCCAACACCTGCCATCCCCGGCTCTGCCCAACAACTCCTGCCACCCCCGGCTCTGCCCATCAACTCCTGCCACCCCCGTCTGTGCCCCCCAGCTCCTGCCACCCCCGGCTCTGCCCAACAACTCCTGCCACCCCAGTTCTCTCCCCCAACACCTGCCACCCCTGGCTCTGCCCAACAACTCCTGCCACCCCGGCTCTGCCCCCGAGCTCCTGCCACCCCGACTCTGCTCCCCCAACTGCCATCCCAACTCTCTCCCCCAACTCCTGCCATGCCTGGTGTGGTAAACCACTGTTGCACCTATATTAGGTGATGTATGGTAGGACCTGTGCTACAGGTACGTCGGTAGCCCCTGCCTGCTGGCTCCGCCCATTAGGCGGAGTATAAATATGTCTGTCCCCCATGCAGCAGCCATTTTGCCTGCTGCTGCGGGTGGCCACACATCTTGGAGCAATAAAGAACATAGAACATGACAGCGCAGTACAGGCCCTTCGGCCCTCGATGTTGCGCCGACCTGTGAAACCTCTCTAAAGCCCATCTACACTATTCCCTTATCGTCCACATGCCTATCCAATGACCATTTGAATGCCCTTAGTGTTGGCGAGTCCACTACTGTTGCAGGCAGGGCATTCCACGCCCTTACTACTCTGAGTAAAGAACCTCCCTCTGACATCTATCCTGTATCTATCTCCCCTCAATTTAAAGCTATGTCCCCTCGTGCTAGACATCACCATCCGAGGAAAAAGATTCTCACTGACCACCCTATCTAATCCTCTGATCATCTTGTATGCCTCAATTAAGTCACCTCTTAACCTTCTTCTCTCTAACGAAAACAGCCTCAAGTCCTTCAGCCTTTCCTCATAAGACCTTCCCTCCACACGAGGCAACATTCTTGTAAATCTCCTCTGCACCCTTTCCAATGCTGCCACATCCTTCCTATAATGCGGCGACCAGAATTGCACGCAATATTCCAATAAAGCCTCAGTTGTATTCAACTCTCGTCTTTGTGCAATTGATGGTGCATCAATCTATTGCTCTAAGATTTTCAGAAGATTGACCTCCGTATCAAGCCAGATCGCCTGCAGCTGGATCCGCAATCAAGCGACACCAAAAAGGACTTTCATCACTGGCTAGCTTGTTTCGAGGCGTACATCAACTCGACGCCAAGCCCTGTTCCTGCGGCTCAGAAAATACAGATACTGTACTCAAGGTTGAGCTCCAACGTCTTCCCACTGATCCAGGACGCGCCAAACTACGCTGAAGCCAGGATGCTATTCAAAGACAATTACGCCCAGAAGACGAACACACTCTTCGCCAAGCACGTACTCGCCACTCGCTCTCAACTCCCTGGTGAGTCCATAGAAGACTTCTGGCGGGCCCTAATGCCACTCGTCCGGAACTGTGACTGTCAGGCCGTTACGGCCACTGAATAGTCAAACCTCCTTTTACGGGACGCTTTTGTTACAGGGTTTGGGTCAGACCTCATACGCCAGCGACTTCTAGAAGGGGCCACGCTCAACCTCACAGAGACAAAGAAGCTAGCGCTCTCCATGACAGTCGCCTCGCGCAACATTCACCCCCAGCCGCGCGACCCACCCCTCCTACGCATTGTGGACCCCACAGACGACCACCCCAGCGGGGGCCTCACCCAGCCAATACACCTGTGTCACGCGCCAACCAGAGAACCCCGGGGGTCCCGATGTTACTTGTGCGGCCAGCAGAAACACCCCCGCCAACGCTGCCCGGCCCGCGATGCCCTTTAGAACATAGAACATAGAACAGTACAGCACAGAACAGGCCCTTCGGCCCTCGATGTTGTGCCGAGCAATGATCAACCTACTTAAACCCACGTAACCCGTATACCCGTAACCCAACAATCCCCCCATTAACCTTACACTACGGGCAATTTAGCATGGCCAATCCACCTAACCCGCACATCTTTGGACTGTGGGAGGAAACCGGAGCACCCGGAGGAAACCCACGCACACACGGGGAGGACGTGCAGACTCCACACAGACAGTGACCCAGCCGGGAATCGAACCTGGGACCCTGGAGCTGTGAAGCATTGATGCTAACCACCATGCTACCGTGAGGCCCCATGGCGAAGTGCCCTTTCTTGCTGCAAGCCTTTGTAAGGCTTGCAGCAAGAAAGGGCACTTCGCCATGGTTGTGCCAGGCCCGCGCAGTCACCGCTATCGCCCCCACACCCCCTTGCTTACGGACAATGGGCGCCGCCACCTTCACCTCCCCAGACCAAGCCCGGCCAGTGGGCGCCGCCATCTTCTCCTCCCCCAGACCACGTGCGGCCAGTGGGCGCCGCCATCTTCTCTCCCCCAGACCAAGCATGGCCAGTGGGTGCTGCCAACTTCTCCTCCGCGCAACACGTGCAGCCCATGGGCGCCGCTATCTTTTTCAACCCCTGACACGTGCAGCCCATGGGCGCCGCCATTTTGTCCTCCCCAAGATCTTCAGGCGCCGCCATCTTGTCTCCCCCTCGGCGCATGGGCACCACCAGCATTCCAGGACCCGTGCTCCCCAGGCACCCCATTATCCGACACCAGCGACGACCAACCACGACTCGCCTCAGTGACCATCGACCAGTCTCGTCCGCAAAACCTGGCCACCACATCAACCAACGTTTAAATCGATGGACACGTGACCTCATGCCTGCTGGACTCCGAGAGCACCGAAAGCTTCATCCACCCAGATACAGTAAGGCGCTGCTCCCTCGCAGTACACCCCGCCAATCAAAGAATCTCCCTGGCCTCTGGATCCCACTCCGTGGCGATCGGGGGGTACTGTATGGTCACACTCATGATCCAGGGCGTAGAATTCAGCAGCTTCCGCCTCTACGTCCTCCCTAACCTCTGCGCTGCCCAACTTCACGACCTGGACTTCCAGTGTAACCTCCAGAACCTAACCCTGAAATTCGGCGGGCCCCTACCACCCCTTACTGTGTGCGGCCTTGAGACCCTGAAGGTCGATCCACCTTTCCTCTTGGTAAATCTAACCCCGGATTGCAAACCCTTCGCCACCAGGAACAGACGGTACAGCACCCAGGACAGGACCTTCATCAGGTCTGACGTCCAGCGGCTGCTTCGGGAAGGCATCATCGAAGCCAGCAACAGCCCCTGGAGAGCCCAAGTGGTAGTAGTTAAAACTGGGGAGAAACACAGAATGACCATGGACTACAGCCAGACCATCAATCGATACACGCAGTTCGACGCGTAACCCCTCCCACGCATATCTGATATGGTCAATCAGATTGCGCAGTACCGGGTCTTCTCAACGGTAGACCTCAAATCCACCTACCACCAGCTCCCCATCCGTAAAGCGGACGGTCCATACACGGCCTTCGAGGCAGACGGCCGCCTCTATCACTTCCTCAGGGTTCCCTTCGGCGTCATCAACGGGGTCTCGGTCTTGCAAAGGAAGAAGACCAAATGGTCGACCAGTACGGGCTGCGGGCCACCTTTCCATACCTAGACAATGTCACCATCTGCGGCCATGATCAACAGGACCACGATGCCAACCTTGCCAAATTTCTCCACACCGACACTCTCCTAAACCTCACCTACAACAAGGAGAAGTCCATGTTCGGCACGAACTGCTTAGCTATCGTCGGCTATGTGGTTCAGAATGGAGTTCTGGGGCCCGATCCCGACTGGATGCGCCCCCTCATGGAGCTCCCCCTCCCCCACTGCCCCAAGGCCCTCAAATGCTGCCTGGGGTTCTTCTCATACCACGCCCAGCGGACAAGGCCCGCCCATTCATACAGTCCATCCATTTTCCCCTGATGGCCGAGGCTCAACAGGCCTTCGCCCGTATCAGAGCCGATATCGCCAAGGCCGGGATGCACGCAGTAGATGAGACGCTGCCCTTTCAAGTGGAGAGTGACGCATCAGACGTCACCCTAGCCGCCACCCTCAATCAGGCAGGCAGGCCCGTGTCATTCTTTTCCTGCACCCTTCATGCCTCAGAAATTCGGCACTCATCCGTCGAAAAAGAGGCCCAAGCTATTGTTGAAGCTGTGCGGCATTGGAGGCACTTCCTGGACAGCAGGAGATTCACCCTCCTCACTGACCAACGGTCGGTAGCCTTCATGTTCAATAACACACAGCGGGGCAAGATCAAGAATGATAAGATCTTGGGCAGCACGGTGGCCTAGTGGTTAGCACAATCGCCTCACGGCGCTGAGGTCCCAGGTTCGATCCCGGCTCTGGGTCACTGTCCGTGTGGAGTTTGCACATTCTTCCCGTGTCTGCGTGGGTTTCGCCCCCACAACCCAAAAATGTGCAGTGTAGGTGGATTGGCCACGCTAAATTGCCCCTTAATTGGAAAAAATAATTGGGTAATCTAAATTTAAAAAAAAAGAATGATAAGATCTTGAGGTGGAGGATCGAGCTTTCCACCTACAATTACGAGTTTTTGTATCGCCCCAGCAAGCTCAACGAGACCCCAGATGCCCTATCCCGAGGTACATGTGCCAGCGCACAAGTAGACTGACTCCAGGCCCTGCACGACAGCCTTTGTCACCCGGGAGACACACGGTTATACCATTTTATAAAGGCCCGCAATCTGCCCTACTCTGTCGAGGAAGTACAGACAATCACCAGGGAACTGCCAGGTCTGTGCGGAGTGCAAACCCCACTTCTACCGGCCGGACCGCGCACGCCTGGTGAAGGTCTCCTGCCCCTTTGAGCGCCTCAGCGTGGATTTCAAAGGGCCCCTCCCCTCCATCGACCGTAACACGTATTATCTCAGTGTGGTCAATGAGTACTCCAGATTCCCCTTCGCCATCCCATGCCCCGACATGACGTCTGCCACTGTCATCAAAGCCCTCAACACAGTCTTCGCTCTGTTCGGTTTCCCCGCCTACATCCACAGGGAATCCTCATTCATGAGTGATGAGCTGCGTCGGTTCCTGCTCAGCAGGGGTATCGCCTCCAGCAGAATGACGAGCTAACCCCCTGGGAAACGGACAGGTAGAGAGGGAGAACGGGACAGTATGGAGGGCCGTCCAACTGGCCCTACGGTCCTGGAACCTCCCGGCCTCCCGCTGGCAGGAGGTCCTCCCTGACACACTACACTCCATTCGGTCACTACTGTGCACTGCCACTAACAACACACCCCATGAAGGTCTCTTTGCCTTCCCCAGGAAGTCCATATCCGGGGTGTCGCTCCCGACTTGGCTTGCAGCTCCAGGACCTGTTCTTCTCCGTAGGCACGTCCGACTCCACAAGGCGGACCCGTTGGTGGAGAGGGTGCAGTTGCTCCATGCGAACCCCCAGAATACCGCCAGGATACTGTCTCCCTCAGGGATCTGGCACCAGCAGGTTCCACACACACACACACACCGCTCCGGCCCAGCACCACCCTCCCCTCGCCCGGCGCTCCCAGCAGCAACCCCCCCCCCCCGAACCATCCGTTCTCCACCTGCCCACGCCCGAGGATGAAGAGGATTTTGGCACTCTCCCGGAGTCACCGAAGACCAGACAAGCATCGGCATCGCCGCCACCACTGCGTCACTCCCAGCGGCACATCAAGGCCCAAGACCAGTTAAACTTCTAACTAGTCCACTGGACTGCAAAAGACACTTTTCTTCTCACAAATATTGTATATGTAAAACTCAGTTGTTGTATATATTTCACCACCACCCCCGCCGGTCTCAATTTTAACAGGGAGTGAATGTGGTAAACCACTGTTGCACTTGTATTAGGTGATGTATGGTTGGACCTGTACTACAGGTACGTCGGTAGTCCCTGCCAGCTGGCTCCACCCTTTAGGCGGAGTATAAATATGTGTGTCCTCCATGCTGCAGTCATTTTGCCTGCTGCTGTGGGAGGCCACACATCTTAGAGCAATAAAGCCTCAGTTATATTCAACCCTCATCTTTATGCAATTGATCGTGCATCACCCGGCTCAGCTCCCCCAACTCCTGCCACCCCGGCTCTGCACTGCCAACTCCTGCCACCCCGGCTCAGATCCCCCAACTCCTGCAACCCCGGCTCTGCCCCCAACTCCTGCCACCCCAGCTCAGCTCACCCAACTCCTGCCACCCTCGGATCAGCTCCCCCAACTCCTGCCACCCTCGGATCAGCTCCCCCAACTCCTGCCACCCCCGGCTCTGCACTGCCAACTCCTGCTACCCCCGGCTCAGATCCCCCAACTCCTGCCACTCCTGGCTCTGCTCCCCCAGCACCTTTGCACATTCTCCCCGTGTTTGTGTGGATTTCACCCCCACAACCCAAAGATGTGCAGGGTAGGTGATACACGATCAATTGCGCAAAGACTTGAGTTGAATACAACTGAAGCTTTATTGCTCCAAGATGTGTGGCCTCCCACAGCAGCAGGCGAAATGGCTGCAGCATGGAGGACACACACATTTATACTCCGCCTACTGGGCGGAGCCAGCAGGCAGGAACTACCGGTGAACCTGTAGTACAGGTCCTACCATACATCACCTAATAGAGGTGAAACAGTGGTTTACCACAGTAGGTGGATTGAAAAAAAACCATAGGACATTTAATCTCGGACACGATCCCTTCTCTTATGGAAGTGGATCCATCTACAGAGGGTTCAGGATAAAGTATCTCTGTTCTCTGCATGTTCCAGATATCAGTGTAAGTCTGTAATCTGTACACAGCAGGACTCCCTGTGGAATCTCCACACTCAGTAGTTACTGGGATCAAAAGGTTTGGATACAATGGATCCAATACTCCAGCGAGCCTGAACCACTGTTTTATCGAGGTTTCTCATAACTTCATTGTTTTGCACTCAGTGTCTGTATTTATATAGTAAGAAGCCAGGTTAAAGTCCAACAGGTTTGTTTGGAATCACTCGCTTTCGGAGCGCAGCTCCTTTCTCAGGTGAGCCTCCGAAAGCTCGGGATTTGAAACAAACCTGTTGGACTTTACCTGGTGTTGTAAGACTTCTTACTGTGATCACCCCAGTTCAACGCCGGTATCTCCATATCATGGCTTCTCTTTATATATTGCTTGCTTTATTAAGTGCTCTCTCAATCTGTCAATTATTTCTTCACATAGACCCCCAGGTCCCTCTGCTCCTGAAGCCTCTTCAGAAGGAGAATGGAGGGGTTTCTCTTTGCTGCTGTGCTCTCTCTCTCTCTCTGTCAGCCCCCTCCATTCTCCATTCTCCAGCAATGAAAAAGCCATTGCAGTTCCTCCTTTCCCCACAGGGGGCGGCAGAGGCTGTTCCTCTGCTCAGATGACTGGAACTAACCTGAATTCGCAGACTCTGCCCGGCAACAGATGATTCACATCAGCTCTTTATTCTGATTGGCCTGTCTCTCTCTCTCAGGACTGGATTGAGCTGCTCGAGCACAGAAGGAAACAACTGGGATTGGGGGAGGGGGTGAAGTTTGTACTGATGCAGAGGGAAGAGATTATTAAAACGAGCGAGAGGGAGAGAGGGAATGGTCAGTAAGATTTTGAGAGTGAGACAGAGTAATAAAGTGAAACAGTGTGTAGATCTGCACTGATCCACAGGACGGACTTGTTCTCTCTGGGCTGTGTATTGGCAACTGTCCAAAGCCTTTATTTACAAGATGAGATCACAGATCATATGAGTATAAGAAACCACAAGGGATTGAATCAAATATCCCCTTTTCGTAATGAATTTACATCCTTTCTCATTTGCAAATTAATCGACATACACAATCTGAATCACATAATAAGGGCAGCACGGTAGCATTGTGGATAGCACAATTGCTTCACAGCTCCAGGGTCCCAGGTTCGATTCCGGCTTGGGTCACTGTGCGGAGTCTGCACATCCTACCCGTGTGTGCGTGTGTTTCCTCCGGGTGCCCCTGTTTCCTCCCACAGTCCAAAGATGTGCATGTTAGGTGGATTGGCCATGCTAAATTGCCCTTAGTGTCAAAAATTGTCCTTAGTGTTGGGTGGGGTTACTGGGTTATGTGGGTAGGGTGGAGGTGTTGACCTTGGGTAGGATGCTCTTTCCAAGAGCCGGTGCAGACTCGATGGGCTGAATGGCCTCCTTCTGCACTGTAAATTCTATGATTCTATGATAATACAGTGCAGAAGAGGCCTTTTAGCCTTCGGGTCTGCATCGACATATGAAAGATACACGACCTGCCTACCGAATCGCATTTGGCAGCACTTCGTGTAGAGCCTTAAATGCTATGACCTGCCAAGTGTTCATCCAGGTACTTTTTAAAGGATATGAGGCAACCTGCCTCTACCACCCTTCCAAGCAGTTCATTCCAGGCTGTCACCACCCTCTGAGTAAAATGATTTTCCTGGAAAACCCCCTATTTACTGTGACTGTGCGGAGTCTGTACGTTCTCCCACTGTCTGCGTGGGTTTCCTCCCGGTGCTCCGGTTTACTCCCACAAGTCCCGATAGAAGTGCTTGATAGGTGAATTGGACATTCTGAATTCTCCCTTTGTGTACCCAAACAGGCGCCAGAATGTGGCAACGAGGGGATTTTCGCAGTAACTTCATTGCAGTGTTAATGTAAGCCTACTTGTGACAATAATAAATATTATTATCTAAGTCTTTAACATAATAACAATCCCAATGAATGTTGGGAAAGTTGAAATCACGAATATAATTACCCTATTCCATTTTTAGACACCTCAGCGAATTGTGCACACATTTGTTCCTCAATTTCCCGCTGACTATCTGGGAAATCTATTAAACAGACAGCAATGTAGCTGTCGCATTTTTATACCTAAGCTCTCCCCACTAAACTTCATTTGATGCACCTCCATGATCTCATCTTTCCTTACTGACTCCTTAACTAGTAATGCAATGCCTCCTCCTCTGTTACCCCTCCTGTGCGTCGCCTGAAGATTCTATAATCCGGGACGTTGAGCTGCCAATCCTGCCCCTCCCTCAAACACAACTCCATGATGGCTACTTTATCACAATTCCATGTGTCAATCCTCACTCTCAACTCATCCATTTTACCTGTAATACTTACTCCGGGTATTAAAGTCGAGGCCATCCAGCCTGGTCTTACTCCCTTGAAACTTACTACTGCTGAATTCCCTCTGACTTGACTGCTTTTCTGTGTTGTGCTGTGCCCCTATTCTGCTAACAGTCTGATTCCCCTCCCCCTGCCAAATTTGATTGCAAAATGAAATGAAATGAAAATCACTTATTGTCACTGGTAGGCTTCAAATGAAGTTACTGTGAAAAGCCCCTAGTCGCCACATTCCAGAGCCTGTTCGGGGAGGGTGGTAAGGGAATTGAACCGTGCTGCTGGCCTGCCTTGTTCTGTTTTCAAAGCCAGCGATTTAGCCCTGTGCTAAATCAGCCCCTCTTAAAACTCTTCCCAACAGCAGGAGCAAAGCCGCTCTGGTTTAGATGTAGACCTTCCCGCTTGTACAGGTCCCACCTTCCCCAGAAATGGTCCCAGTGTACCAGGAATCTAAACCCCCCCTTGCTGCACCCACTCTTCCACACATGCACCTGTGCTATTCTCCTATTTCGGTACTCGCTGGCACGTGGCACTGGGAGTAATCCAGAGATTATAACCCGAGAGGTCCTGCTTTTTAGCCTGCAGCCTAGCTCCCTGAATTCTTGATGCAAAACCTCATTCCTCTTTCTACATATGTCATCAGTACCAACATGAGCCATGACTTCTGCCTTGAGCAGCACGGTAGCATTGTGGATAGCACAATTGCTTCACAGCACCAGGGTCCCAGGTTCGATTCCGGCTTGGGTCACTGTCTGTGCGGAGTCTGCACATCCTCCCCGTGTGTGCGTGGGTTTCCTCCGGATGGTCCGGTTTCCTCCCACAGTCCAAAGATGTGCAGGTTAGGTGGATTGGCCACGATAAATTGGCCTTAGTGTCCAAAATTGCCCTTAGTGTTGGGTGGGGTTACTGGGTTATGGGGTTAGGGTGGAGGTGTTGACCTTGGGTAGGGTGCTCTTTCCAAGAGCCGGTGCAGACTCGATGGGCCGAATATCACCTTCCCCTTCAGGAAACCATTCAGCGACCATAAAACCAGAAGATCATAAGACATAGGAGCAGAATTAGGCCATTCGGCCCATCGATTCTGCTCCGCCATTCAACCATGGCTGATATTTTCTCATCCCCATTCTCCTGCCTTCTCCCCATAACTCCTGATCCCCTTATTAACCAAGAACCTATCTATCTGTGTCTGAAAGACACTCAGTGATTTGGCCTCCACAGCCTTCTGCGGTAAAGAGTTCCACAGATTCATCACCCTCTCTGGCTGAAGAAATTCCTCCTCATCTCTGTTTTAAAGGATCGTCCCTTCAGTCTGAGATTGTGTCCTCTGGTTCTAGTTTTTCCTACAAGTGAAAACATCCTCTCCACGTCCACTCTATCCAGGCCTCGCAGTATCTTGTAAGTTTCAATAAGGTCCCCTCTCATCCTTCTAAACTCCAGTGAGTACAGACCCAGAGTCCTCAATCGTTCCGCATATGACAAGTTCCAGGGATCATTCTTGTGAATCTACTCTGGACCCTTTCCAAGGCCAGCACATCCTACCTTAGATACGGGGCCCAAAACTGCTCACAATACTCCAAATGGGGTCTGACCAGAGCCTTATTCAGCCTCTGAAGTATAAGCTTGGTCCTGTATTCTAGCCTCTCGACATGAATGCTAACATTGCATTTGCCGTCTTAACTGCCAACTGAACCTGCACATTAACCTGAAGAGAATCATGAACAAGGACTCCCAAGTCCCCGACCCTGGCACCAGGAAGCAATGGACCATCCTGGAATCATGTTGACTGCCAAAGTAGTGTCTATCTGTTCCCCTGACTGTAGAATCCACAAAGAATCTTTTCACCTCAACAACGATGGCCAGAATTCGCTGTCCGCTCACGCCTCTGGGATTCTCCAGTCCCGTTGCAGTGAATGGAGTTTTTGCCCAGCGCCAAATTCTCCATCCCTGCTAACAACTCTGTTTTTGTAATCTATTCCAACAAAGAACAATACAGCATAGGAACAGGCCCTTCAGCCCTCCAAGCCTGAACTGGTCATGATATCACCATTGGCCAAAACCCTCACCACTTCCTCGTGCCGTATCCCTCTATACCCATCCTATCCATGTGTTTGTCAAGATGCCTTTTGAACACCGTTAATGTATCTACTTCCACAACCTCCCCTGGCAACACGTTCCAGGCACTCACCACCCTCTGCATAAAAAAACCTGCCTTGCACATCTCCTCTAAACTTTGCCCCACGGAGCTTAAACATTAGACCCGTGGTTACTGATCCCTCCACCCTGGGAAAAAGTGCTTGCCCATCAACTCTATCCCTCAGAGTCTTGTAGACCTCTATGAGATCATCCCTCAACCTCCGTCTTTCTAATGAAAACATTCTAGTCTATTCAGCCTCTCCACATAGCTACCACCTTTCAGATTAGGCAACTTCCTGGTAAACATCCTCCACATCCTCTCCAAAGCCTCCACCTCCTTCTGGTAGTGCGGCGACCAATATTGTGCGCAATATTCCAAATGTGGCCTTACCAAGGTTCTATATAACTGTAGCATGACTTGCCAGTTTTTATCCTCGATGCCCTGTCCATGAAGGTAATCATTCCGTTTGCTTTCTTGACTATATTGTCCACTTGTGTTGCCACCTTCAAAGATCTGTGGACCTGCACGCCCAGATCTCTCTGACTTTCTATATTCCTAAGAGTTTTGCCATTTACAGTATATTCCCCCTCTATGTTAGACTTGCCTCACATTTGTCCTGATTAAACTCCATTTGCCATTTCTCTGCTCAAGTCTCCAACCTATCTATGTCCTGCTGTATCCTCTGACAATTCTCAACACTATCTGCCACTCCACCAACCTTGGTGTCATCCGCAAACTTACTAATCAGACCAGCAACATTTTCCTCCAAATCGTTTGTGTGCGCTACAAACAGAGGCCCAAGCACAGATCCCTGTGGAACACCACTAGTCACAACCTTCCATTCAGAAAAACACCCTTCTACTGCTACCCTCTGCCTTCTGTGACTGAGCCAGTTCTGTATCCATCTTACCACCTCACCTCTGATCCCGTGTGACTTCACCTTTTGTACCAGTCTGCCATGAGGAACCTTGTCAAAGGCTTTACTGAAGTCCATGTAAACAACATCCAAATCCTTCCCCTCATCAATCATCTTTGTCACCTCATCAAAAAACTCGAACAAGTTAGTGAGGCATGACCTCCCCTTCACAAAACCATGCTGCCTATCGCTAATGAGTCCAGTTGTTTCCAAATGGGTATAATGAGAATTCATGAGAATTCTCTCCCAAAAATTACCAATTTGGTTCCAATTTAGTTTCACCCTCCACACACAGTATGCACATGGGGCAGCCATTTTCCCAGAACCCCCACAATTCGGTGTGGACTGGGGTTAAAATTGGCAGTATGTCCATCACATTCAAAGAGTCTATCAGGGTCAATTGTTACAAGAACCTGAAAATACACTGCCCAAAAAATAAAATATTTGCCATGGGCAGTCAGGCAGGATCACGCAGGCTGATTTTATAATGGAATCTACAAAAATGGGAAGGAAGGATTCAATCTCCAGGGGTCCTTTGCAAAGAAGGGGGACAACTCCCCTTAGATACCCAAACTACCCCCTCCCAGCCTTAAACCCAAACCCCCGCCACCACCCAGCTCTTTCCACCCACCTGCCTCCTTGACCAGCTGCAACCCTCCCAGCCCAGAATCCCAGACTTCAAGCTTCAGGAACCTTTTCCATCTTCCTGTAATCCCGACAGTGATCACTAACACATCCTTGGTGCTGCCGGGACTGATGGCTATCACTGGCCAATCAGATTGGCTGGCTGTTCCAGAGGTTGGGACTTCCTCCCCTATGTGGAAGCCCAGTTGAGCCTGCCCACAGCGCCTCATGGTTGAGGGATCAGCCAGCATGGATTGGGTCAACTCCACACCAACCTTATTTCCAGAGATGTTAAGCCATCCATCCACCCCACTACCCTATATCAGCCCATTATCTTTAAAGTGTTCAGCTCTTCCATTGGTACCTGTGTAAACATACATACATGAACATATAAACTAGGAGCAGGAGGAGGCCATTCGGCCCCTCGAGTCTGCTTTGCTGTTCAATAAGATCATGGCTGATCTGATTGTAACCTCAACCCCGATAACCTTTCACCCCCTTGTTAATCAAGAATCCATCCCGCTCTGCCTTAAAAATATTCAGAGATTCTGTTCCACTGCCTTTTGAGGGAGAGAGTTCCAGAGACTCACCACCCTCAGAGAAAAACATTCTCCTCATCCCCATTTTAATGAGCGACCCCTTATTTCTAAACCATGACCTCTAGTTCTAGATTTTCCCACATCCTCTCCACATCCACCCTGTCAATACCCATCAGGATCTTACATGTTTCAATCAAGTTGCCTCTTAACCTTCTAAACTCCAGTGGATACAAACCGAACACCTCCAACCTTTCCTCATCAGGCAACCCACCCATTCCTGCTATTAGTCTGGTAAACCTTCTCTGAACTGTTTCTAACACATTAAATCTTTGCTTAAATAAGGAGACCAGCACTGTACACAATATTCCAGATATGGTCTCACCAGTGCCCTGTCCAATTTTTGATTGATTGTTGCCTTATCGCCTGCTGGCTGCGCATTGGTCATGGTTTCTTACCAATGGATTTGAAGCTTGTGGCAGGTTCCTGCTGAACTTGATCTTTGGGTGAGTCAACCAACTCCATCACATGAGAAGGCTCTCCATTTCACACAGACGCTGCCTCGACTGTGAAAGCTCCTCCCTGTGTTTCTGTACTTTGTTGGCTGTTTGAAGCTGACTTTGTGATTCTGTTAGAAACTCACCCAACTTACTCCAATTGAGTATTTAAAAAATATATATATTTTTTAAAGTTTGCATTTTTGCACTGTACATAAAAATGGATGAGACGGGAATAGTTTACATGTTTCTTTTCGTCTCCCCGCCCCCCCTGCTCAGGTCCCTTCCCCCACCCCCCCACACCCACCCACTCCTTCCCTACTTCCCCTCTTCTGCCATTTCCGAGTCCTATCTCAGGACCCTTCTCTCACCATAAGAATCTTTCACCAAAGAATCCTTCTTTCACCATAGGTGTCTGCTCGGTGTTTCTCTTTTTCTTGTGGCTTTGTGATGGGCTCTCTCGTCCCTGTGTCAGTCTCTCTCTGAGCTCCCCCTTGGTGTTCCCTCCAGACTCTCCCCCTCACCCTGCAGTTGCACCCCTCCCTCCTCATTCCTGTCTGATTTTGGAGGTCCTGGCTCCCGTGCGTAACCCCCCCCCCCCCCCCCCACCCATTCTATCAGTTGTTTTCAAACATGTCTTGGACGAGACTGGCACCCATGCTTTGTGGAAGCCATCTTCAGACCCTCGGATGATGTACTTGATCTTCTTCAGATGGAGAAATTCCAATTTGGTCTGCCATCCAGACTGCGGCTGTGGGTGGTGTTGCCGATCGCCAGCCGAGCAGGATTCTTCTATGGGCACTAATGGAGCAAAGGCAAGGGTGTCAGCCCTCTTCCCAATGTGTAGTTCTGGCTGGTCCGACACCCCGAAGACTGTCACTCTCGGACACGATTCCACCCTCACGCTCACAACCTTGGACATTGCCTCGGAGAAGGCTGTCCAAAACCCGAGAAGCCTGGGTCAAGCCCAGAACATGTGGGTGTGGTTGGCCGGGCCCCTCTGGCACCGTTCACATTTTCCTCCACCTCCGGGAAGAACCTGCTTATTCAGGTTGTTGTCAGGTGTGCTCTGTGCACCAATTTAAACTGCTTGAAGCTGAGCCTTGTGCAGAAGGAGGTGGAGTTGGCCCTGTTCAGTGCACCCCGAGGGAGGAGGAGGTGATGGGGGCCGCGCCAGTGAAGGAATTTTAGAATTTACAGTGCAGAAGGAGGCTGTCGAGTCTGCACCGACCCATTTAAGCCCACACTTCTGATCTATCCCCATAATCCAGTAACCCCAACTAAACCTTTTGGACTCTAAGGGCAATTTTAGCATGGCCAATCCACCTAACCTGCACATCTTTGGACTGTGGGACGAAACCGGAGCATCTGGAAGAAACCCACTCACATACGGGGAGAACGTGCAGAATCTGCATAGACAGTGACCCAGCTGGGAATCGAACCTGGGACCCTGGAGCTGTGAAGCAACTGTGATAACCACCATGCTACCGTGCTGCCTGCTCGCCAGCTCGCATGCAGGGACCACCCAGGTAGACAGTGGAAAGTGCTAATGGCAGATGGAGTTTAACCCTGATAAGTGCGAGGTGATTCATTTTGATAGAAACATTTTGAGTGCGAATTACAAGGTCAATGGCAGGGTTCTGAGAAATGTGGAGAAACAGAGAGATCGTGGGGTTCATGTCCACAGATCTCTGAAGGTTGCCACTCAATTGGATAGAGCCGCGGAGAAGGCCTATAGTGTGTTAGCGTTTATTAACAGGGGGCTTGAGTTTAAGAGCCGTGGGGTAATTCTGCAACTGTTCATGACCCTGGTGAGACCACATTTGGTGTATTGTGTGCAGTTCTGGTCACCTCATTATAGGAAGGATGTGGAAGCTTTGGAAAGGGTGCAAAGGAGATTTACCAGGATGAAATGAAATGAAATGAAAATCGCTTATTGTCACGAGTAGGCTTCAATGAAGTTACTGTGAAAAGCCCCTAGTCGCCACATTCCAGCGAGGCTGGTACGGGAATCGAACCGTGCTGCTGGCCTGCTTGGTCTGCTTTAAAAGCCAGCGATTTAGCATAGTGAGCTAAACCAGCCCCTACCTGGTTTGGAGGGTAGGTCTTATGAGGAAAGTTTGAGGGAGCTAGGGCTTTTCTCTTTGGAGCGGAGGAGGATGAGAGGTGACTTAATAGAGGTTTATAAGATGATGAGGGGGATAGATAGAGTGGACGTTCAGAGACTATTTCCTCGGGTGGACGTAGCTGTTACAAGGGGACATAACTATAAGATTCAGGATGGGAGATATAGGAGGGATATATGAGGTAGGTTCTTTACTCAGAGAGTGATTAGGGTGTGGAATGGATTCCCTGCTGTGATAGTGGAGTTGGACACTTTGGGAACTTTCAAGCGGTTATTGGATAGGCACATGGAGCACTCCAGAATGACAGGGAGGGGGATAGCTTGATCTTGGTTTCGGACAAAGTTCGGCACAACATCGAGGGCCGAAGGGCCTGTTCTGTGCTGTACTGTTCTATGTTCTATGCTACCATGGGCAGGGGTCAGACATTCTCAAACAAGCTCATCGCAGAGTGGGTTGTCATCATCGTCCATCCCATGGACCAGACCCGGTGTTACTGCCAACCCAAGGCCTGCACCTTGTAGTGCGACAGGTATGTGTCACGGAGGGGGTTGCAGGTGGGGGAGGGGGGCAGTATCCGTGCTCCTGGCCAGTGCCAACCCCCCTACCAGTTGATGAACTTAGAGGTGACCAGAGTGTCCCACGTGCATTGGCCCTGGTGCACACATCGTGCGGCCTCCTGTGCCTGCCTTGGCCACCTGTCCTGCCCATTCTTGCCCTCTCCCACATCCTCCTCATTGGAGGAGGCTTGGTCTTCATCCTCCTCCTCCTCTAGCACGTCACCTCTCTGTTGTGTGATGTTGTGCAGGCCACCACGATGCGGGCAACCCACTCAGCATCATACCGGAGGGCTCCTCCAGAGTGGTCCAGGCACCTGAACCGCATCTTCAGGAGGCAAAGCACCGCTCAATCACGCCCCTGGTCGTTGCATGGGTGTCATTGTAGCAGGTATCTGCGTTGATTTGTGGCCTCCAGATAGGTGTCATCAGCCACGACCATAGTGGAATACCCCTGTAGCCCAGGAGCCGACCCCCCCCAGCCGGAGGTGGGAATGTCAGGAATTGTCGATTGTGCCAGGATGAAGGCATCGTGCACACTGCCCGGGTATTGGGCACAGATGTGTATGATGCGCATCTGATGGTCACATATCAGCTGCAACTTCATCGAGTGGACCCCTTTCGGTTTGTGGAGAATCGCGGAGATCCCGGAGAATCCAGGTCAGGCCCGCTCATGATATGCATACGGTGTTTACTGCACGTGCGTTCCGGAACCCATTGACGCCGTTGTTGAGGCGACGAAGAATTGCTATTTGGAGTCAAAACGATGATTTTGGCGTCGGAACCGATTCTTCACCCAATTGCGTTTCCCGACTTTGGCATCGGCCAACGGAGAATTCCGCCCGTTATGTACCGGTGAGAAGAACAAGAATTCCTTTTCACCTGTGTGCAGGGACACCATGGGTCCACTGCCACCATCTGCTCCATAAACGTTCCCATAAACGTTCCCAGTTCCCTAGCCATGCCTGTAGTTTTCCCCATTCTGGATTGTGGCATGTCCGTCAGTGGGTCCTGTACACAGTTAAAGTCCCTACTCCATAATCAGTCGGTGCGTATCCATGGATTTTTGCCATGGTCTTTTTCACAACCTTTGTGTCATCCCAGTTAGGTGCATACACGTTCACCAGGACTACCGCTGTCCCGTCCAGGACATCGGTGACCATGACATACCGTAACCATCTTTGTCGCCGTGAACACCGTTGTCTTGTTTATCTGAATAGCTACGTCCCTGGCCCTCATCCCATAGCAGAAATGGTAGGTCTGTCCCACCCAGCCCTTCCTTACCTGCAGTCGGTCCTTCTCCCACAGGTGTGTCTCTTGGAGGAAGTTGGCTGGTGGAAGACTCTGGATCTTTTCACTGGGCATTAAGTCCTCTGATGTTCCAGGTGACTATCCTGGTAGAGATTTCTGTTCCTCCCCTCCTGCTTGGGGCTTACCTGGGGCCCGCCAAAGTGGCTGCTTACAGTGCCATTTTGTTCCATCAACCCAAACCTGACCTGCTGAAGCCTGTCTAGAGTCCTGCTCTTCCTTCAGAATTTCGGATTTTCAGCAGGAGCAGTGTCCAGGGGCCTGTCGGGAAGGTAAGTTTAACTTTAAAAACTTACCTTGCAGGAGAAGCGGCCTTCAGATTTTCGGCGGGAGCAGAGGCCAGGGGCCTGTCGGGAAGGTAAGTTTAACATTAAAAATTTAACTTTGGAGCTGCAGGAACACGGCCATGGGGATTTCTGGGAAGATTTGTTAGTACCTGTATATAAGTTGAGCGGTTGCTAAACCCAAGTCACTACACTTGTAGTGTCCCCCACCCTTCCACCTCCTCTAACCTAAGGGGTTGAGTGAATATTAAGAAAGCTCTTCCTTTCTTTTTCTTGTTTTATCTAGAGGGGATGGCTGGGAAGGCAGTGCAATGTTCCTCCTGCAGAATGTTTGAGGTCAGTGTCCGTGCTGATTTCACCTGTGGGAAGTGCATCCATCTCCAGCTCCTCAGAAACCGCGTTAGGGAACTGGAGCTAGAGCTGGATGAACTTCGGATCATTCGGAAGGCAGAGGTGGTCATCGATAGAAGCTTCAGGAATGTAGTTACTCCAAAGAATAAAGATAGATGGGTGACGGTGAGACGGGCAGGGAGGAAGCAGTCAGTACAGGGATTCCCTGTGGTCGATCCCCTCTGATCCCCTTAGTAACAAGTATACCGCTTTGGATACTGTTGGGGGGGGGGACTTACCAGGGGTCAGCCATGGGGTACAGGTCTCTGGCACAGAGTCTGTCCCTGTTGCTCAGAAGGGAAGGGGGGAGAGGAGTAGGGCATTAGTCATTGGAGACTCCATAGTTAGGGGGACAGATAGGAGATTCTGTGGGAACGAGAGAGACTCACGGTTGGTGTGTTGCCTCCCAGGTGCCAGGGTCCGCAATGTCTCGGATCGTGTTTTCAGGATCCTTAAGGGGGAGGGGGAGCAACCCCAAGTCATGGTCCACATAGGTACCAACGACATAGGAAAAGGGATTGGGATGTAAGGCAGGAATTCAGGGAGCTAGGATGGGAACTTAGATCTAGGACAAACAGAATTATTATCTCTGGGTTGTTACCCGTACCACGTGCTAGCGAGACGAGGAATAGGGAGAGAGAGCAGTTGAACACGTGGCTACAGGGATGGGGGAGAAAGGAGGGTTTCAGATTCCTGGATAATTGGGGCTCATTCTGGGGTAGGTGGGACCTCTACAAACGGGATGGTCTACACCTGGACCAGAGGGGTACCAATATCCTGGGGGGTAGGTTTGCTAATGCTCTTCGGGAGGGTTTAAACTAGTTCAGCAGGGGTTTGGGAACCTGAATTGTAGCTCCAGTAAACAGGAGGTTGAGAGTAGTGAGGTCATGAGTAAGATTTCAAAGTTGCAGGAGTGTACCGGCAGGAAGGAATGTAGTTTAAAGTGTGTCTACTTCAATGCCAGGAGCATCCGGAATAAGGTGGGGGAACTTGTGGCATGGGTTGGTACCTGGGACTTCGATGTTGTGGCCATTTTGGAGAGATGGATAGAGCAGGGCGAGGAATGGTTGTTGCAGGTGCCGGGGTTTAGATATTTCAGTAAGCTCAGGGAAGGTGGTAAAAGAGGGGGAGGGGTGGCATTGTTAGTCAAGGTCAGTATTACGGTGGCAGAAAGGATGCTTGATGAGGACTCGTCTACTGAGGTAGTATGGGCTGAGGTTAGAAACAGGAAAGGAGAGGTCACCGTGTTAGGGCTTTTCTATAGGCCTCTGAAAAGTTCCAGAGATGTAGAGGAAAGGATTGCAAAGATGATTCTGGATAGGAGCGAAAGTAACAGGGTAGTTGTTATGGGGGACTTGAACTTTCCAAATATTGACTGGAAACTCTATAGTTTGAGTACTTTAAATGGATCCGTTTTTGTCCAATGTGTGCAGGAGGGTTTCCTGACACAGTATGTAGATAGGCCAACGAGAGTCGAGGCCACATTGGATTTGGTACTGGGTAATGAACCAGGACAGGTGTTAGATTTGGAGGTAGGTGAGCACTTTGGTGATAGTGACCACAGTTCGATTACGTTTACTTTAGTGATGGAAAGGGTTAGGTGTATACCGCAGGGCAAGAGTTATATCTGGGGGAAAGGCAATTATGATGCAATGAGGCAAGACTTAGGGTGCATCGGATGGGGAGGGAAACTGCAGGGGGTGGACACAATGGAAATGTGGAGCTTGTAAAGATGAGACGTAAAGGTTCAGTTAGGGCGCTCGAGAGTTACAAGTTAGCTAGGAAGGACCTAAAGAGAGAGCTAAGAAGAGCCAGGAGGGAACATGAGAAGTGTTCGGCAGGTAGTATCAAGGATAACCCTAAAGCTTTCTATAGATATGCCAGGAATAAAAGAATGAATAGGGTAAGAATAGGGCCAGTCAAGAACAGTAGTGGGAAGTTGTGCGTGGAGTCAGAGGAGATAGGAGAGGTACTAAATGAATATTTTTCGTCAGTATTCACACAGGAAAAAGACAATGTTGTCGAGGAGAATACTGAGATACCGGCTACTAGAAGGGCTTGAGGTTCATAAGGAGGAGGTGTCAGCATTTCTGGAAAGTGTGAAAATAGATGTCTCCTGGGCCGGATGGGATTTATCCTAGAATTTGCTGGGAAACTAGGGAGGAGATTGCTGAGCCTTTGGCTTTGATCTTTAAGTCATCTTTGTCAACAGGAATAGTGCCAGAAGACTGGAGGATGGCAAATGTTGTCCCCTTGTTCAAGAATAGGAGTAGAGACAACCCCGATAACTATAGACCAGAGCCTTACTTCTGTTGTGGGCAAAGTCTTGGAAAGGTTTATAAGAGATAGAACAAAACAAAGAACAAAGAAAATTACAGCACAGGAACAGGCCCTTTGGCCCTCCCAGCCTGTGCCGATCCAGATCCTTCATCTAAAGGTCTAAAGGTCTATTTTCCAAGGTCTACTTCTCTCTGTTCCCCACCCATTCATATATCTGTCCAGATGCATCTTAAATGATGCTATCGTGCCCGCCTCTACCACCTCCGCTGGCAAAGCGTTCCAGGCACCCACCACCCTCTGCGTAAAAAACTTTCCACGCACATCTCCCTTAAACTTGTCCCCTCTCACCTTGAAATTGTGACCCCTTGTAATTGACACCCCCACTCTTGGAAAAAGGTTGTTGCTATCCACCCTGTCCATACCTCTCAGAATTTTGTAGACCTCAATCAGGTGAACCTCCTCTGCACCCTCTCTAAAGCATCCACATCCTTCTGGTAATGTGGCGACCAGAACTGCACGCAGTTTTCCAAATGTGGCCTAACCAAAGTCCGATACAACTGTAACATGACCTGCTGACTCTTGTACTCAATACCCTGTCCGATGAAGGCAAGCATGCTGTATGCCTTCTTGACCACTCTATCGACCTGCGTTGCCATCTTCAGGCAACAATGGACCTGAACTCCCAGATCTCTCTGTACATCAATTTTCCCCAGGACTCTTCCATTGACCATATAGTTTGCTCTTGAGTTAGATCTTCCAAAATGCAACACCTCGCATTTGCCTGGATTGATCTCCATCTGCCATTTCTCTGCCCAACTCTCCAATCTATCTATATTTTGCTGTATTCTCTGACAGTCCGCCTCGCTATCTGCAACTCCACCAATCTTAGTATCATCTGCAAACTTGCTCATCAGACCACTTACACCTTCGTCCAGATCATTTATGTATATCACAAACAACAGTGGTCCGAGCACGGATCCCTGTGGAACACCACTAGTCACCTTTCTCCATTTTGAGACACTCCCTTCCACCACTACTCTCTGTCTCCTGTTGCCCAGCCAGTTCTTTATCCATCTAGCTAGTACACCCTGAACCCCATACGACTTCACTTTTTCCATCAACCTGCCATGGGAAACTTTATCAAATGCTTTACTGAAGTCCATGTATATGACATCGACATCCCTTCCCTCATCAATTAACTTTGTCACTTCCTCAAAGAATTCTATTAGGTTTGTAAGACATGACCTTCCCTGCACAAAATCATGCTGCCTATCACTGATAAGTCTATTTTCTTCGAAATGTGAATAGATCCTGTCCCTCAGTATCTTCTCCAACAGTTTGCTTACCACTGACGTCAAGCTCACAGGTCTATAATTCCCTGGATTATCCCTCCTATCCTTCTTAAACAAAGGGACAACATTAGCAATTCTCCAGTCCTCCGGGACCTCACCCGTGCTCAAGGATGCTGCAAAGATATCAGGATGTATAATCATCTGGAAAGGAATAATTTGATTAGAGATAGTCAACACGGTTTTGTGAAGGGTAGGTCGTGCCTCACAAACCTTATTGAGTTCTTTGAGAAGGTGACCAAACAGGTGGATGAGGAGTTGATGTGGTGTGTATGGATTTCAGTAAAGTGTTTGATAAGGTTCCCCACGGTAGGCTATTGCAGAAAATACGGAGGCATGGGATTCAGGGTGATTTAGCAGTTTGGATCAGAAATTGGCTAGCTGGAAGAAAGCAAAGGGTGGTGGTTGATGGGAAATGTTCAGACTGGAGTCCAGTTACTAGTGGTGTATCACAAGGATCTGTTTTGGGGCCACTGCTGTTTGTCATTTTTATAAATGACCTGGAGGAGGGCGTAGAAGGCTGGGTGAGTAAATTTGCAGATGACACTAAAGTCGGTGGAGTTGTGGACAGTACGGAAGGATGTTGCAAGTTACAGAGGGACATGGATAAGCTGCAGAGCTGGGCTGAGAGGTGGCAAATTGTGTTTAATGCAGAAAAGTATGAGGTGATTCATTTTGGAAGGAATAACAGGAAGACAGAGTACTGGGCTAATGGTAAGATTCTTGGTAGTGTGGATGAGCAGAGAGATCTCGGTGTCCATGTACATAGATCCCTGAAAGTTGCCACCCAGGTTGAGAGGGTTGTTAAGAAGGCGTACGGTGTGTTAGCTTTTATTGGTAGAAGGATTGAGTTTCGGAGCCATGAGGTCATGTTGCAGCTGTACAAAACTCTGGTGCGGCCGCATTTGGAGTATTCCGTGCAATTCTGGTCGCCGCATTATAGGAAGCATGTGGACGCATTGAAAAGAGGAGGTTTACCAGAGATTTACCAGAATGTTGCCTGGTATGGAGGGAAGATCTTATGAGGGAAGGCTGAGGGACTTGAGGCTGTTTTCGTTAGAGAGAAGAAGGTTAAGAGGTGACTTAATTGAGGCATACAAGATGATCAGAGGATTAGATAGGGTGGACAGTGAGAGCCTTTTTCCTCGGATGGTGATGTCTAGCACGAGGGGGACATAGCTTTAAATTGAGGGGAGATAGATACAGGACAGATGTCAGAGGTAGGTTCTTTACTCATAGAGTAGTAAGGGCGTGGAATGCCTTGCCTGCAGCAGTAGTGGACTCGCCAACACTAAACGCATTCAAAGGATAGACATATGGATGATAAGGGAATAGTGTAGATGGGCTTTAGAGGGGTTTCACAGGTCGGCGCAACATCGAGGGCCGAATGGCCTGAACTGCGCTGTAATATTCTATGTTCTCTATGTTGCCCCTGTGGTCCTGATTCCCCCCTCTATCTCCCTATCTGCCCTCCCCGTAGTGCCCTGTGCTCCCCTTCCTATTTGTCCTGCTGTCCCTGTGTCTCCCCCCCCCCCCCCTGCCAGGTGCTTCCTCCCCATTGGGAGATGTGCCGCGGTCCCCCTCTCTCTCATGCTTCCAAGCACGAGTTTTCCCTGCTAGTGTAGTGGTCCCCTTCCGGGTTTGCTCTGACCCATCCTGTGCCCGTTCTGTTGCTGTCCTCTCTGTCTCCACCTCACCCTCTCCAGCGCTGGCCCCTTCCTTCATATGAACTGGTGCTCCTACTCATAGCGAGGCAGTGCCATCCCGTCCATGTCCATGTCCATTACAATGATATGTAGATAGGCAAGCTAGTGAAGGGTTAATCATTATCTCTGTGCACGTCAAACACTAGAGGGCACCACCATTTCTCTGTATATAAATCAGACTCAGGGAATGCTGGGTAGATTAGCAAAGGAGAAAGCATGGGAACAACACGAGGAGCAGATTAGATCAGAGAGAGTTAACACAAGGTTATTATTAGCGACTATTTAGATTATTGATTACTGCTAGACAGATTCAACATTACTTTATTGTTAACTATAGCTCTGCAGCATGAGCAAACTTCATTTAATTAATCGTTATCCAATAAATTAGTTTTATTTCAATCTAATCATTGGTGGATTCTTTCTCATCAACTCAATGGACCATTCTGGATCAAAAGCCAAAGAACCCGACATATTATCACCAAGGGTAATATAACATCCATCACGTTGCTTCCTGTGTCTCACACACCACTGCTTTGTTTGCCTTTTGTCCAGGCCGTTTGCACACATGAACTTGTCCACCTCTGCCGGGGTGGTGAAATCATGTTCTTTCTGGTATGTCACCCAGAGCCTGGCTGGGAATAACATCCTGAATTTTAGCACTGCTGCCTCACATTGCCGAGGTCCCAGGTTCGATCTTGGCTCCAGGTCACTGTCCGTGTGAAGTTTGCACATTCTCCACATGTCCCAAAAAGATGTGCAGGGTAGGTGAATTGGCCATGCTAAATTGCCCCTTAATTGGAAAAAAAAGACTTGGGTACTCTAAATTTATTTTTTAAAAACATCCCGGATTTTACACTGCTGTACAGGGCCGACTTCACGGGTTGAATTCGGCTCTGCACTTTGCCAGGTCCGCCCCAATGTCCTGATAGAGCCTGTTTCTGTGTCCTTCCCAACAGCTCGCTTTGGTCTGCCGAGCCCAGCACAGGATCCTCTCCTGGAGCTTGTGGATTATTGCCCTCAGCTGGGCCCGGCATTGGCCTTTGGTCGGAGTGAGCAGTGCGCCCTGTCGATCTCTGGTGGTTTGGGGAAGCTATAGCTTCCAACAAAGTTACCCAGCATCTGGGCCACATAGTCAGTCAGGTCCCTGCCCTCAATCCCTTCTGGCAGGCCCACTATTCGGATATTCTGTCGCCTGGGCCGGTTCTCTTGGTCCTCGACCTTCCCCTTCAGGCTCCCTTGGGTCACCACCAACCTTTTTATCTCTGCTTCCAGGGTGACGATCATGTTGCTCTGGTCGGTCAAGCTCTTAGATCGCTCTTTCCTGAGCCTCCAACTTCTTTCCCATCCCGTTGAGCGGCGTCCACATGACGGCCAGCACCTCCACGACCACCACCCCGACCACCACCTGGATCTTCACCTTGATCTCATCTTTCATCGCGGTCAGTTCCTTAGGTAGGAATGTTTTCCATCCCTCTCCAGGTGGGGTGGGGACGGGGTGGGGGAGCCCGTCCAGGTCGTCAGGTTTCCTCTCTCTCCTCACCTCGTGGGTCCACCGCCTGGCTCGCTGCTCTTTCCCTTTTCCACCATTTCTGGCTTCTCTGTCGCCTCGAGCTATTGTTTGCTGGCATACTATACTGCTGCTTTGCCTTTTTAATTGAGGAGCTGAAGGAGTCCACATTTTCAAGCTAAATTCAGCCAAAAGTGCTTATTTTTCTGAGTTCTGGAGGAGAGCCACCTGACTCAGCACATCCCCGTCACCGGAAGTCTTCCCCGATTGAGTATTTCCGACACTATGTGTGCAGATTCTAATAGTGTTGTAGCTGTGCCTCCAATTATATCACCAGCTCCTTCATCATTTCTGTGTTTTTGAATTCAAGTTTCTCTTTCTCAAGCACGTACATTTATCCTTGTCTCTGTGCCTCGGACTCTGTTCTTCCCCGTTCATACTCCTCCTCCTCCTTTACCACACTTTTCAGAAGGTCTCTCAGCATTCCCGGTGTCTGAATGTGAATTATTCTGTACTGGTCACTATCTGTTTGTAAACTGCCCGGGGCTCTTTCAGCTCCGTTTAACTGAAGTGCTCTGTCTGAGGGATCCTTTTTCCGTTGCTTCACTAATTCCAAGGCTTGCAGGAACTCTTGCAACCAAGAGGGGTTGGGGGTGGAGGGCATAGTGCAGAGATATTGTCACTGAACTAGTAATCCGGAAACCCAGGTTCAAATCCCACCACAGCAGAAGTTCAATAAAAATCTGAAATTATAGAACATAGAACATAGAACAGTACAGCACAGAACAGGCCCTGCGGCCCTCGATGTTGTGCCGAGCAATGATCACCCTACTCAAACCCACGTATCCACCCTATACCCGTAACCCAACAACCCCCCCCAACCTTACTTTTTAGGACACTACGGGCAATTTAGCCTGGCCAATCCACCTAACCCACATATCTTTGGAGTGTGGGAGGAAACCGGAGCACCCGGAGGAAACCCATGCACACACGGGGAGGACGTGCAGACTCCGCACAGACAGTGACCCAGCCGGGAATCGAACCTGGGACCCTGGAGCTGTGAAGCATTTATGCTACCGTGCTGCCCCTTTCAGTGTTGATTGCAGCAGGGACACCCGCAGTGTACTCCTACTGACAGCAAAATGAGGAAATTCTTTTTTTTAAATCTTTAATTAAATGTCTAATGAAGACTCCAAAACCATTGTTGATTGTTGTGTAAAAAAAAACTAATCTGGTTCACCGATATCTTTCAGAGAAGTGTAGCCATGCTGGCCACGCAAAATGGACACAGAGCCAAACTAAAATGGAAGACAGCAGGGGAAGCCTGTTTAGTGAGAACAGACAGCCTGCTCTCAACTAATTAGCATTTTGCAAGCAGCAAACCAGTTTTCTGGCCAGGTGCAGATCTCCAAGCCAAAGGTGTTAATGGCAAAGCGCTTAACATTCTGATGAGGCAGCCCAGATCCAGGCACACACAATGGCAACATTTCCATCTCAATGTAGCACTTAATTGGTGGAGCAGACAGGATGGCACCAGAGTAAAGAATATCGAAACCACCCCCCAACATCGAGGGAAGATTGGAGGATTTCGAAGGTAGCCGTTTGGAAACGTTCCAATCGGTACCGAAAGGTAGAGCCCGCCTAGAAGGGGGCAAGGACATTAGAGAGGGGTATAAAAGCAAATTCCCCACAGAGCCCGGTCTGTTAAACTCGTGCTCCGGCTCTGACTGACATCTTGCATCCTGACTCCAGCCGTTGAGCACCAGCCGCCGAAACCGTAAGTTCAACGCTCGCTACGCGATCCAAGCCCACTAGACCCCCAAGTACCAGAACGCTTGCTGAAGGCTGCAGTACAAGACCAGGACGAAGGCCTCGTTCTCTGACCTTGCCTGTTCCTGTTAGATAAGTATTCTGTTCACTTAAGTTTAGTTATAGCTTAGTCTCTTAGTGTGTGTATGAATATTTATTATAACTGTATAATAAATATTGATCGTTTGAACTTTACTAATCGGTGTATCGTCTTTATCACTTTGAACTTGACCTTGGAATACTTGTGACGTTGCCTATACGGCAACTGGCGACTCCAGAGCTAAATAATTACATAGAACAGAGCCTAGTAGTGTTAAGCACACGTCGAACACGGAGGCGTGTTAATACACTCCAATAAACGCGTTTTACAACCACAGTAAAACGTGCAACATTTAGTGGCGACTTCCTGACGGGACACGGTTGTAAGTGGAAACCCCACACCGTCCAGGACCCTGAAATTTGAATTGGAACTCCAAATTGCAGAGAAAGAAAGAGATCACAAGTATTCAAGGTGTTCAAAATAATAAGCGAAATTCGGAAGTGTGTTTAGTGCATGCGTACTAACAGGGCTGTAAGGTAAAACTGAAAGCTTTTTGTTGCGACAAACTTTCGGTAGTTTTGTGATCGGAAAATAGCGTAAGCCGTACCCTTTTCTCGAAACACCACCCCAGCAACCCCCTGTTCCAAATTATAAAAAGAGAGTCAGAGGAAATGGCCATGCAGGCAATGGAACGTCTGATGGATCCAGCAAAGTTTGTGGTCGCAGCGACCAGCAGCAGTAGCAGAGTAGGCCAGTGTCCCACGTGGGAGCTGGAACTCCGCAAATATTTACAAGGAAAGGGATGGCCCCTTTGGAAAGAGTTTTGTGCAAATGAGGAGACAGGTCCCGGGAGTATAGGTCATACTTGGTGGGAGAACCTCTCTCAAATACACAAAAAGAATCTAGGTAAAGCACGCAAGCCGATGGCGATTGTGTCCTGTTTGGCACAGTTGCGAGGCGCAGAGGAGGTCATCAGGACGCTCCGGACAGATTTAGAAGAGAGGAATAGGATGAGTAAGGTCGATGTCAGGGACATCGAGAAGGAGAACCTGGATCTCAAAGGGAAGTTGGCAGAGAAGGATAGAGAGGTGGATGATGCCAAGAGGGCTCACCAGTCTTGTCTAGCTCATCTGAACAGTTCCCAGACCCAGTATGAGAAAGCCTATCAGGACGTGCAACGTGCCGTTCTGATAAGACAGGAATCGGAAAAGCAGGTGGAGGCATTGCAGAGGCAATGTTCTGATCTCAAAGCAGCTTTGAGAGCACTCCATGCTGCAACGACCGAACAAAGACAAAGCACAGTTGACCACGCGAAATGCAGGAAACAGATTGCGGAATTGCAATCTCTGCTTTCGGTGCAGAATGGCTTCCAAAGCACCTTTGGAGCACAGTTAGATGGAGAAAACGCCCCAGATTGGCAGGAATTAAGCGAGACAGCGCAGCGTTACGTTCAGGGAACATGTGCGCCCGCAGCTCAGCAGAAACGACAGGCACCCCAACCCCCCACAGCTCAGACCATAACCGCACCCATGAATCCCGTAACCACGCAGAGAAAAGCCGAATCCGAAGGCGCCCCAGACATAACTTACACCACCCCTTTAACAGTAACCCAGCTAAGGGACGCTTGTGAAAAGATCACTCCGTTCCTCCCCACCGCAGACCCCCACCAGTTTTTCGCTAAAGTAAAGCAGCAGGCTACCATGTACGGCCTGGATGAGAGAGAGCAGGTTAAGCTCACCGTGCTGAGTTTAGACCAGAGTGTAGTAGCAGCCCTCCCCGACCCACAGAACGTGGCAGGAGGCAGCCTAGAGGAGATGCACACCGCCATTTTAGATGCCATCGGGTACAATAGAGGTGACCCCGTAGAAGGATTGAATAAGTGCAGGCAGAAAAGATCCGAACACCCCACAGCATTCGCAGGAAGGCTGTGGATTCATTTTAGCGCAGTTTTTGGACAATTAGATAGAGCACATTTATCCCGCAAAAACATGGTTAAGTGGACGCGCACATTAATCTCCCACGCAACAGAAGCAGGACAGAGCGCTTGCAACAGCTATGACCCCTCAGAAGAGGCCCATAACGAGAAATGGGTCCTGAAAAGGTTGTCCCGCGCTTGGGAGCAATCGCTTCAGGGAAAAGGCAAAGTTAGATCCCCAGAAGAGGCTCAGGCTGCTGCAGATATTCAAGCAGTCAGAGAGCACCAGAAGCCCGCATGGGTAAATGAAGGCAAGAGCAGCCCTCGGCAGAAAGGACAGGAATGCTATAACTGTGGACAGTTAGGGCATTGGGCTAAGGAATGCAATGCACCCCAGCGATCTCAGAGAGGCCAGCAGACAGGCACTCTGAACTGCAGTAAGGCAAAACCGATCCATAATGTTACAGTACAGTCAGGACCCACCAATGTGGACGAGACGGACTGATGGTGTTCGGGCTCCCCCACTTGGGTCTGTGACACACTATGGGACTCATCAGGGAGACCCGTAGTCACAGCAAGAGTAAAAGGGAAGCCCATAGAATTACTCTGGGACACAGGAGGATCCCGCACCACCATTAACTCCACAACCACGGCACACTCAGACATGTGGCCGACCACATCCACCATTACACTTAGCGGGTTCACCGGACACTCGCAGCAGGGACACATTACAGCACCCATAGCAATTCAGCTAGGGAACATTAGCACAAGGCACCCCGTAGTTCTAGTAAATCTTCCCCGGACGGCAGAACACATCCTGGGGATAGATTTTATGAACGCTCACAGCTTGTCGTTCGACCCAGTGAACCAGTGTGTCTGGCGAATGGCTAGATCAGACAGAGCCCCAGCCACCCTCACAGTAGGAGACTACGCTAATCGGATTAGCGTAGTGGGAGAGTACTCATTCGACCTGACTACACTCCACACCGACAGACAAATTAAGGCCCTACTAAACAAACACAGGACAGCATTTGCAAGTCACCGTCATGACTGTGGCAGAATGACTGGACAAGTTCATGTTACCGGACAGGACCCCCGACCGCAAAAGCAATATAGATTTCCCCTCGAGGCAGAGGTGGAAATAGAAAAGGTTATAGGTAGCTTGTTGGACCAAGGTGTACTGAGAACGGTAGCCTCCACCAACAATGCCCCTATTTGGCCAGGGAGGAAGCCCGATGGATCATGGCGTCTGACCATCGATTATCGGGAACTCAACAAAGTAACCCCCGCAGTAGCCCCAACGGTAGCTACTAGTCCCGAGACCATGCTCAAGCAGGGTCTCAACGCCAAGTACTTCACGGTATTGGATATCAGTAACGGATTCTGGTCCATACCATTGGCAAAAGCGTGCCAATACAAATTCGCATTCACTTTTAAAACTCAGCAGTACACGTGGACATGCCTCCCACAAGGATTCCACAATTCACCCTCCATTTTCCACCGACAGCTGGCAAGTGGATTAGAAAAATTTTCCCGACCCGAATGTCTGGTACAGTATGTAGACGACCTACTACTGCAGACAGACACAAAGGCAGAGCACATTTCGCTTCTGGCCGAACTCCTGGAACTCTTGACTGAAATTGGCTGTAAAGTTAACCCGAAAAAGGCCTTGATTTTGGCAAATAAAGTGATGTATTTGGGAACAGTCATCACGCACGGCAAACGCGAGATCGAATTCAAAAGAATTGATTCGATCGTCAAATTGCCCCTTCCCCAGAATGTTTCAGCCCTCCGGTCGTTTTTAGGACTGGTCGGCTATTGTCGGAACCACATCGACGGATTCGCGACAAAAGCCGCCCCACTTTCAGACCTCCTTAAGAAAGGAGCCCCCTGGGAATGGCTTCCGCAGCATACAGGCGCTGTGGAAGAGTTAAAACGAGCCCTTAGTGCAGCACCCGCGCTGCTAGTCCCAGACCAACTTTCCCCGTACGCAATCGAGGTAGCGAGCACCGATCTGACCCTCTCGGCCGTGTTGCTTCAGAAACGGCACGAGCAGCTAAGACCAGTGGCTTATGCCTCCCGACTGTTAGACCCGGTAGAACAAGGATTTTCAGCCTGTGAGAGGCACCTCCTTGCTGTCTTCTGGGCAGTACAGTATTTTTCATACATAACCGGACTAAACCCCATCACCATTCTAACCGAACATACACCCACACAGCTACTACTAGACGGTCGACTGAAGGACGGTTCAGTTAGCCAGATTAGGGCAGCTAGGTGGACCCTACTTTTACAAGGACGGGACATTACAGTAAAACGGACACGCACACACACATACTTAGCAGACAACCTCCAATACCCCGGACAGCCCCATGACTGTGAAATTGTAGCTCCCCTGCATAACACAGGACCCTTTTTAGCCAAAACACCCCCCAGGAAGATAGGGAACCCAAAACAAAGCCCCCAGCCCACAGACACGTGTGGACCCTTGAGGATTTATGTAGACGGTTCCTCCACAGTTTTAAATGGTGAGCGTATCACAGGATGCGGCATCTATGTAGAGGACGCGCAGGGGCGCGCTCTCGAAGAGATAGCTCTGAAGTTACCTGGTCACTTAGGCGCGCAGGCAGCAGAGCTAGCAGCCATAGCGTATATAGTGGACCACCCCGATTCTTTCCCCAGCCCAGCAGACATATATTCAGACAGCTTATATGTCTGCAATAGCCTAACAGATTTTCTGCCCCTGTGGAGGACACGAGGTTTTGTATCCGCAGACGGAAAACCCCTTCCATCAGCCCCCTTACTCCAGCATATCCTAGAGAAAGCGAAGGACAGGACCTTCGGCATTATAAAAGTTCGCAGCCACCATAGGTCATCACCCCCTGGGAATGTAAAAGCCGACGCATTGGCTAAGGCAGGTTCCAGGAGAGGACACTTATGGACCCCCCCAGCTAGCGCACCAGCTAGCGCCCCTGTGAGCGCAGTACAAGTCTCACAAACAGAGGTTAAAGATCTCGTAGCAGCACAGAAACAGGACAGAGACCTCAGGGAGGTTTTCAAGGGAAACTTTGTGCCTGCGTACGAACACTTTAAACACACACTGACCACACATGAGGGTGTGATCATTAAGGACCAACTTTATGTGGTCCCACAGCAGGACAGGAATCAGATGATTGCCTTGTTCCATGACGGACACGGGCATCAGGGAATTGATGCAACAACGAGGCACCTCAGGCAACTCTGTTGGTGGCCTAATCTCAGGACTGATGTCACACACTACATTGAGAATTGCCTGATTTGTGCTCAGAATAACCCGGAGAGGTATTCTAAGAAGGCACAACTTCGGCATACTCGCCCAGTTAACAGCCCTTGGACAAACCTCCAGATCGATTTTATAGGTCCATTGCCCCCTTGTAGGAATGGCTATAAATACGTTCTGGTGGTCATCGACACCTTTACCAAATGGGTAGAGGCATTTCCCTCACGAACAAACACAGCTAAGACAGCTGCAAAGATCCTGACCCACCACATCTTCACGAGATGGGGTTTACCCCGAAGTATCGATTCGGACCAGGGATCTCACTTTACAGGACGGGTCATGAGGAACGTCCTGACAATATTCGGTATCAAACAAAACTTCCATATTGCGTATCATCCACAGTCCAGCGGGATTGTGGAGCGCATGAATCGGACCCTAAAAACGACCCTCAGGAAAATGGTTCAAGAGAATAATTCCACATGGGATTCAGTGCTCCCCTTTGCACTCATGTTCATAAGGAACACTGTCTCCACATCTACAGGATACACACCACATACACTCATGACCGGACGCCCTATGAAAGGTACAGAATTCCTTTTAGGACTGGACATGACAAGCCCCGAAGTGACGGCCCTCACACATGAAAAGGCAGTTAAAGATCTAGTTGAGACTGTGAGGTCTGCACAGATCGCAGCCGCAGTCCAGCTAGGGAAACGCCGACAGCAACGTACTGCCTGTTTCAATAAGACCGTACACACCACAGAATTCCAGGTTGGGCAACAGGTAATGTTATCTGTTTATAACCCCAGCAGTTTTTTGGCTCCAAAATATTCCGGTCCCTACTCAATTCCGGACAAAATTAGCCACTCCGTTTACAGAATAAAGTATCCTAATGGGAAGACCGCGTGGTTCCATATAAACCAGTTAAAGGCATATGGAACACAGGCCAACCATGCTCACCATGTCCTGCTGGATGCAGCAGAACACTTCACCCCGCCCACCAGAGACACTTTTCCACCATCCCCCTCACAGACCAGTTCATCCACGGACTCGCCCACGACTCCGCCCACAGACCACTACAGACCACGCCCCGACACGCCCACAAGCTGCCACAGCAGAGACAGCAGGACTGACACTGACTCTGAAGACAGCGACAGCACACAGCCATACAGCCCACACTGCACCAGCTACGACCCCGACTCCAGTGACCCCATGGAAGTCACCTACCTCAAATATCCAGAACCACCACCCGACCCCGACTACCCCGACACCACACTCGACACTACACAATGGCACAGGGACAATTCCTACAGACTTGTCCGCAATGACGAGAGTGACCCCCGGTCACACAATTCCAAAGTTTCATGCCTGATCCACACAAGGGTGTGGGATCCGGGAGAGCAGGACGACACGGTGTCTGACTCCCGACACGGCAACCCCTTTGTGACCCTGTTCACAGAGGCAGAATCAAAGTGAGGTGTCCAGATGATGTAAAATAGGAATCGTTTGAGGGAAACGATGTCCTTTCTGATGGAACCTGCACGTATGTTTGTCCTCGTTTCATGTTTGTTTGTCTCAGGATTGTACATTGTTCAGCTGGAGGATGGACATCTTCTTTTCAGCTGAAAAGATTGTGACCACCTCACTTACACGTTAGCTTGTCCGCAGATACCTTTGAGAACTTCGGTTTGATTGGAGATCTTTTCCAAAGTTGTAAGGCCACACGCCAAATAGTTTATCTGCAGATATCTCTGAGAACTTCAGTGATGTCCTCAGTTGGAGCATCTCGGCTCCCTTGGTTTTTTTTTAGGTGCCCCTCTATTCGGCGAAATAGAGGCTGCAAGTCATGGTCAATACATTCATACCCGTTTTTCTTTCCAGGTTACTCAGGCAGTGGGCAAACGGCACTGAGGACCCGCCCTGTCTGAGAACCAACCCTTGGTCAGCCAAGCTCGGGTATGGCACAGCACGCCCTACCCGGGGATTCCATCCAACTCGTACCCGTAGCGGCCCATACGCAACTCATTCGGATGTTTGTTTCAAAGTTTGTTTTCATTTTACGTTAGGTAGCCCTTCGGCCGCCATCCCACATGCTATTTACATCCGGGAACATTCGGATGGTAAATCAGCAAAGCCTGCGAGACGGCTCGCAGAAGGAAGGATTGTTAGGTGTATGCTGGTCTTTAAATTCGCTTTTTGAAAAAAAAAAATGAGGGGAGTCACAGGGTGTGACTTAGCCAGTCGTTTTAAAGGGTCAATTGGGTTTTGAAAGACAGATGCACTAACAAGTAAAGGTCTTAAACTGTGTATTGACAGATACTGTGCTTGATCCCAAAGGTTTCAAAGGACGAGACAGAGGTCGAAGCCAGGATTGTCAATACCGGAGGAAGAAGGAAGAGAAAGAAGAAGAACAGCAAAATGATGGAAGCCCACTTATTACTGTTTAATGTCATATGTATATGTGTGGAAACAAGACACGTTTCCCCCACAACCCCCACCGTAAATGTTTCAATTACAGCAAACCCCCAGTGCTCAGCTCTGATCAGCGAGGTTCAGACCTGGTGTACTAAATTCATGACGTGGTACTCCATGTCCTATATAATCGAATCACTGTTGGTGATCGCGATCCTCATCATACTAGTGCAGACCCTCAGGTTGAGGAAATGGAAGAGGAGAGCCTCTCGTTCCAGCACCTCACCCATCTATAGAGTTCAATCCCCCATCTTCGGATTCCACCAAACCCCTCAACCCCTCACTGATTACAACACTCTGTAAATAAAAATTCAGCCATGTATTATATTGTTCCATACTCGACTGCCGAGTTGGGAAGTGTGATGTTGTGGTGTGAATGGTTAAGATTTTAGAGTGATGAAATGTTAAGTTAAGGTTAAGGTTAATAGTGATAGGTAGAGGTTCCCAGTTGTAGTAATGCATGTCCCTTTGACATAGGGCCAAGTAGAGATGTTAGTTAAAAAAAAAATTTCTTCTTCCCATAGTTTAAGATAGAGTAGAACAGGAACTGGCAAGAGGTCAGAACACAAGGAAGGCAAAGTACATAGGTGATCCTTCACAATAGTATGATTGTGAGGATCACAAGGAGGGAATGTAGCCATGCTGGCCACGCAAAATGGACACAGAGCCAAACTAAAATGGAAGACAGCAGGGGAAGCCTGTTTAGTGAGAACAGACAGCCTGCTCTCAACTAATTAGCATTTTGCAAGCAGCAAACCAGTTTTCTGGCCAGGTGCAGATCTCCAAGCCAAAGGTGTTAATGGCAAAGCGCTTAACATTCTGATGAGGCAGCCCAGATCCAGGCACACACAATGGCAACATTTCCATCTCAATGTAGCACTTAATTGGTGGAGCAGACAGGATGGCACCAGAGTAAAGAATATCGAAACCACCCCCCAACATCGAGGGAAGCCCCCGCATTGGAGGATTTCGAAGGTAGCCGTTTGGAAACGTTCCAATCGGTACCGAAAGGTAGAGCCCGCCTAGAAGGGGGCAAGGACATTAGAGAGGGGTATAAAAGCAAATTCCCCACAGAGCCCGGTCTGTTAAACTCGTGCTCCGGCTCTGACTGACATCTTGCATCCTGACTCCAGCCGTTGAGCACCAGCCGCCGAAACCGTAAGTTCAACGCTCGCTACGCGATCCAAGCCCACTAGACCCCCAAGTACCAGAACGCTTGCTGAAGGCTGCAGTACAAGACCAGGACGAAGGCCTCGTTCTCTGACCTTGCCTGTTCCTGTTAGATAAGTATTCTGTTCACTTAAGTTTAGTTATAGCTTAGTCTCTTAGTGTGTGCATGAATATTTATTATAACTGTATAATAAATATTGATCGTTTGAACTTTACTAATCGGTGTATCGTCTTTATCACTTTGAACTTGACCTTGGAATACTTGTGACGTTGCCTATACGGCAACTGGCGACTCCAGAGCTAAATAATTACATAGAACAGAGCCTAGTAGTGTTAAGCACACGTCGAACTCGGAGGCGTGTTAATACACTCCAATAAACGCGTTTTACGCCCATAGTAAAACGTGCAACAGAAGGAAACCTGCCAACCTTACAGCAATATGGCTGATTCTGAAATAGCCAATCTAGCCAATTAGGGATGAGTTGGCCCAGATAGACTCCCACATCACAAGAATAATAAAAGTAAATCACTGTTGCTGTTGTGAGGATTCAGACACACCTGGTCAGTCTATACAGCATTTCTTTGGTTTGTGTCTGGGCCAGGCTCAGTTTTCTGCTGCGGTTTAACTGTTTCTTTGAGTTGCAGAATTTCCTGTTCCAAAGTGTTGGGCGGGTTCTCCGGCCTCCCAGCTGCATGTTTCTAGCAAACGTTCAGAGAATTCTGGCCACAATCTGAACATGTTTACCCTTCAACCTGTTCTCAGCTACTCTAGTTCTAAACATAGAGGCTAGGAGGAGGCTGTCATAATATCCACTCATGTATATAATGAGATTCAGACAGGCAGTGATTGACACACAGGATAACCAATGAACACACACAACACCGAACAACCAATCACCAGACAGGACACCACCACTATAAAGCCCACAGGGCATTATGGCTCTCTCTCTCTCTCAAGACACAGCCACTGAAGTAGGAGTACACAAGCCAGTGAGCATCATCTCCATGTGGGAGAGAGCTAGTCTGGTCAAGCCAGCAGGAGATTATCAGTTAGATTGATAGAGTGCCAACTCACAGCAGACTATGTACAACAATCAGGAAGTTCAACAAAACATCTCCTGTGTCAGAAGCCTATTTCTAGTTTCACTGCATCCAGTTGCAGTCAACGTTGAACCAACTTACATAACACATCATGGTACCAGAGAGCTATTAACTCTAACGAACCTACCTCGAGTGAATCTGCAATGACCAGCAAGCAGCCACCCAGCGACATGGAAAAGATCCAGCCTCCTTCGCACTTCCGGATCTCCGGCAACCTCGCCACCAACTGGAAAGTCTTCAAACAGTATATCCTGTATATCGAGGCCTCCGACCTCGAGGCAGCATCGGATGCCAGAAAGATCGCACTGTTCCTGTCGACTGCGGGGGATCACGCCATCCACATCTATAACTCGCTTATGTTTGCCGATGGCGAAGACAAGACAAAGTTCAAGACAGTCCTGCTGAAATTCGACAGCCATTGCGACATTGAGGTGAATGAGAGCTTTGAACGGTACATCTTCCAACAGAAGCTTCAGGGTAAGGATGAACCTTTTCAGTCCTTCTTGACCCATCTCCGCATCCTAGCGCAGTCATATAATTGTGACTCGACGACTGATTCCATGATCCGGGATCAGATCGTTTTCGGGGTCCAGTCCGACTCCCTATGGGAGCAGCTCCGCAAAATCAAACCGTTGACCCTCTCCGTCGCCATCGAAACGTGTCGTCCATGAGCATGCCAGGAATCGTTACTACCGCATCAGGGCGGCAGAAACTGCAGAACTGATCACCCACGAGGTAGAAAGGGTGCAGGCCATAGTGAAAATGCAAGGCCTGAGCTTCGAGGAGAGTGACTGTTTCACGCGCTTTTCTCGGGTCCCTACGCATGCACGCCACGACCGGGTGGACGATGAGATCGAAGACCCTGAGGCGCATGCGTGAACGTCGGCCGACCGCACTGCGCATGCGCGATGTCGCACAGAACGTGCTGACGTAAGCGTCATGACATGTCCGAATTGTGGCTCTGCCCATTTAAATTGGCAATGTCCAGCCAAAGGACAGCGATGTCTACAGTGTGGAAAGCCTGGGTATTACGCGTCCTTATGCAGGTCCGCTCTACCGATTATCAGCCAGCGATCCCAGCTGCAGCACTGCGTACCGCTGCGTACAACAAGGCATGCAGGATTCTGATCCCGACAGCCAAACGGACCCCAATGCTAACTGCCTCGAGTCTCCATACCGGATGGGCATCATCACCACATGCGAGTTGGTCTCTACCATGCCTGCAAACCGCCTTTTGATCCACAGTGTGAATCCTGACAACGAGTGGTGTGCCGTCATCACGGTCAAACAGTCACGCATCCGATTTAAATTGGATACTGGCGTGTCTGCGAACCTCGGCCACGATTCTCCCAAAGGGAGACAAAGTGCTGACGCCGGAGTAAAAACTGGAGTGTTTCACTCCGGCGTCGGAGGTCGCTCCTCGCCCTCTATTCTCCCACCCCCAGGGGGCTAGGAGCGGCGGCGCGTCAATCACACGTGCCGGGCCTTGACGCTGAATGACGCGGCCGGCAGCGCCTAAATGACGTCACCTGTGCATGCGCGGTTGCCGTCTTCCCCTCTGCTGTCCCACAAGACATGGAGGATTGATCTTGCGAGGCGGCGGAGGGAAAAGAGTGTGTCTTTTAGAGACGTCGGCCCGACGATCGGTGGGCACCAATCGCGGGCCAGACCCCTCCTGAGCACCTCCCTGGTACTCAATTCTCCCTCCACCCCCTACAGGCCCCAAACGCAGCGGTCGCACGCTGTTCACCCCAGCAGCGACCAGGTGTGGTTGGCGCCGACATGAACCGGTTGTATTAGGCAGGCCGCTCGGCCAATCTGGGCCGGAGAATCGTCGCTCGACTGGAGCGGCGATTCTCCGAGCGGCCTGTCGCAAAACGTGACACGCCGTTTTGGGGGCGTGGGAGAATTGCGTGCGGGTGCCAGGGCAGCGTGGGGTGATTTGCCCGGCACTCCCGTGATTCTCCCACCCGGCGTGGGGTCGAAGAATCGCGCCCCTCATATCACAGTCGGACCTCAACAGCATACGACACCAACCTAGCATTCTTTCACCAGCCTGCCAGCTCCTTGACTACAATGGTAATGCTATAGCTGCCAGTGGGTCATGTCAGCTAGGTGTCTCTCATAAGGCAATCAAGGCGATGTTGAGATTCGAGATCGTTCGGCCTGACAAGGCATCCCTGCTCGGTGCTCGCGCATGCAAACTCCGAAATCTGGTACAGCGAGTTCATGCCATGTCCTCGATACCGGCGACGGCCTCGCCCAATACGAATCTCCAGGCTGAGCTAGACGACATTCTCACACAATACCACAGTGTGTTTGATGGGATGGGCACGCTCCCATATCACTGCAAGATATTACTCAAGTCGAATGCAACCCCAGTTATCCATGCACCACGCCGGGTGCCGGCTCCTCTCAAGGATCGCCTGAAAACGCAGCTACGAGAGCTCCAAGACCAGGGCATGATCTCAAAGGTCACGGAACCCACAGACTGGGTCAGCTCCATGGTCTGCGTCAAGAAGCCCTCTGGCGAACTCCGCATTTGCATTGATCCCAAAGACCTGAATCACAACATCATGCGAGAGCACTACCCGATCCCAAAGCGTGAAGAATTGACCTGTGAGATGGCTCACGCCAAATTCTTTATCAAGCTGGACGCCTCCCGTGGCTTCTGGCAAATTCAGCTGGACATGTCCAGTCGGAAGCTGTGCACTTTTAACACTCCGTTAGGCAGGTATTGCTACAACCGCATGCCTTTCGGTATCATTTCAGCTTCTGAAGTATTTCATCGCATAATGGAGCAAATGATGGAGGGCATCGAGAGGGGGCGAGTCTATGTGGACGACATGATCATCTGGTCCACATAGACTCGCCCGAGGATCACATTGCTCGCCTCAAACAGGTTTTCCAGAGGATTCATGAAAATGGCCTCCAGCTCAACAGGGCCAAATGCTCGTTTGGGCGGTCCGCTATCAAGTTTCTGGGTGACCACATTTCACAGCAGGGTGTGCAACCTGACGCTGACAAGGTGCTGGCAATCAATGCCATGAAGACCCCGGAGGACAGGAAGGCGGTCCTCCGCTTCCTCGGGATGGTAAATTTTCTTGGAAAATTCATTCCCAACATGGCATCCCACACCACGGCCCTCTGCCATCTCGTTAAAAAGTCAACAGTGTTCCAGTGGCTTCCCGCACATCAAGCGGAGTGGCTTGAGCTGAAGGCAAAGCTCACCACAGCCCCAGTACTGGCGTTCTTTGACCCAACCAAGGATACCAAGATATCCTCAGACTCAAGCCAGGACGGCATTGGGGCGGTGCTCCTCCAGCGAGACGATTCCTCGTCCTGGGCTCCAGTGGCATACACCTCCAGGTCCATGACTCCGACCGAACAACGGTATGCCCAGATCAAAAAGGAGTGTCTAGGTCTCCTGGCAGGAATATTCAAGTTTCATGACTACGTATACAGTCTGCCGAAGTTCACGGTGGAAACTGACCACAGGCCTTTAGTCCACATAATCCAGAAGGATTTAAATGACATGACACCTCGGCTACAGGGAATTCTTCTTCGTCTCCACCGATATGACTTTGAACCCGTCTACAGACCGGGTAAGGAGCTGATCATCGCGGATGCCCTATCCCAATCTGTCACCACACCGTGTGAACAGGGCGACTTCATTCGCCACATAGAGGCACAGGTGTAGTTGTGTGTCAGCAACCAACCAGCCTCTGACGAACGGGTTATACAAATACGCAAAGAAACTGCCAAAGATCCTCTACTGCAGCACGTGATGCAACACCTTGCCTATGGCTGGCAAAAGGGGCAGTGCCCCTAGTTCTTCAATGTTAAGGACGAGTTAACGGTTGTCAAGGGGATCCTTCTTAAACTAGATACAATCGTCATTCCCCAAAGCATGCAAGCCATGGTTCCTCAGACAGATCCATGAGGGTCACCTTGGGGTCGAAAAATGTCGACGCAGAGCTCGGCAGGCAGTTTACTGGCCTGGCATCAGCCAGGACATTGCCAACATGGTCCTCAACTACACAACATGCCAGAAGTTTGAACCAGCTCAGTCCAAGGAAACACTGCAACAGCACGAGATTGTGACTTCTCCATGGTCCAAGGTGGGGATAGATCTCTTTCACGCAAATGGCCGTGATTACATTCTCTTGGTCGACTACTTCTCCAGCTACCTGGAAGTGGTGAAACTGTCGAACCTCAGGTCTAAGTCAGTGATTAAAGCCTGCAAAGAGACGTTTGCCAGGCACGGCATACCACTCACAGTAATGAGTGACAACGCCCCATATTTCTACACCCAAGAGTGGTCCGATTTTGCACGATCCTACAACTTCAGTCACATCACATCCAGTCCCCATTACCCGCAATCAAACGGGAAGGCCGAAAATGGGGTGCATATTGTCAAGCGGTTGCTGTGCAAGGCTGCAGACTCAGCCTCGGACTTCAAACTGGCGCCGTTGGCAACCCCTCTGTCGACTGGTTTGTCTCCGGCGCAGCTGATCATGAACCACAACCTGAGGACGACTGTTCCAACCATCCATGTTCCAGACCCTGACCGCCTCACGGTGCTGCAGAAGGTGCAACAATCCCGGGACCAGCAGAAGATCACGTATGATGCTCATGCCATGGATCTGCCTGCGCTGGTTCCAGATGATGTTGTTCGCATCAAGTTGCCTGAGAGAGGTTGGTCAGCCCCAGCTATTGTCATCAGGCAGGCTGCCCCAGCTCCTTTGTTGTCCAAATGGCTGGTGGCTCCATTCTACGGCGCAACAGGAGGGCGCTGCAAAAAGTTCCCTGCCCACCGCCTGGCCGCACTTCTCTGCATGTCATCATGCCTCCTCCGGACATCTTGCACCACGAGGCCACCGATCTGGCAGCCATCCCGCCTCTCCATGAGGCCACCAACATGGCAGCAATCCCGCCTGTCCAAGTGCCGGTGTCCCCCCCTCCACCTCTGAGGCGTTCGACAAGAATTCGTCACCTGCCACAAAGACTGAATCTATAGACTTAAATCTTGTAAATTTTGTTCAGTTTGCTCTGTATCTGCACGATAGACACCTTCCCATGTATGTATGTTTATTCACACACCACTTGTATATAATCATGCATGTATATATATCGCCAAGTTCCTTTACTTTACTTCAAAAAGGGGAGATGTCATAATATCCACTCATGTATATAATGAGATGCAGACAGGCAGTGATTGACACACAAGATAACCAATGAACACACACGACACATAACAACCAGTCACCAGACAGGACACCACTACTATAAAGCACAAAGGGCATTATGGCTCTCTCTCTCTCAGGACACAGCCACTGAAGTAGTAAAAGTGCACAAGCCAGTGAGCACTATCACCATGTGGTAGAGAGCTAATCTGGTCAAGCCAGTGGGAGGTTATCAGTTAGAATGATAGAGTGCCAACTCACAGCAGACTATGTACAACAATCAGGAAGTTCAACAAAACAGTGTTGGACCATCTCCTGTGTCAGAAGCCTGTTTCTAGTTTCACTGCATCCAGTTGCCGTCAACGTTGAACCAACTTACATAACACATCAGAGGCTATTCGGCCCTTCGAACATGCTCCACTATTCTGATTCTCAATCTCAATGCCATATTCCCTCTTTCTCCCAATGCCCCTTTTTGCCATCGAAATCTGAAAACCTATTTATCTCTTTCTTGAATACACTGAATGACAGCCTCCACAGCCTTCTCTGTGGAGAATTCCACAGGTTCACTACCCTTTGTGAATAAAATGTTCCTCATTTCAGTCTTAAATGGCCTAGCCCATATCCTGAGACTGTGTCCCCTGGTAACTAGATTCCCCAACCAGGAAAAACATCCTTCCAGCATCTAGCCTCTCCAACCCTGTTAGAATTTCTATCCCTTTGTGCATCCACACTTCCCAATATATCACCATTTAAATAATATTCCTCCCATCTGTTTTTCACACCAAAGTGTGTAACTTCACATTTAGCCACCCTTGTCTAAATCACCTTGAAGTCTCCTTGCATCCTCCTCACAACTCACAATTCTGTCCAGTTTTGTGTCATCAGCAAACTTGGAAATGTTGCATTTGGTTCTCTCATCCAGGTCTGTTATCACGTCATTTATAATAGACTCGAGCATCTTCCCCTTTGCTGACGTCAGGCCCCTCCTTCTTCCTCGGCGATCATTCGCTAACGAGTATAGTTGTCCACTCGTTACTGGTCATGGGCTCTGTGGGTTCCTGCCTGGCTGATGAGTCTGATTTTAGAGCTGCATCTTCGACCTCACACTTGGCAGGTATTTCCAGGATATGGGATCGGTCCTTGGACCCTAGATCACTGGGATTCCTTTCTCAGGCTCCTTTTCTGGGCCTCCTCTTGCCGTCGGGTGTCCTCGAAGAATTGTGTCCCTTCAACCAGAAGGTTCCTCCAAGTAGGCCTCTTCTGAGAAGGGACACCTAGGATTTGACACGTCTATGTTGCATTTCTTGATTCATCTGAGGAAGGAGCTGCGCTCTGAAAGCTAGTGATTCAAAACAAACCTGTTGCACTTTAACCTGGTGTAAGACTTCTTATTGTGCATTTCTTGATGTCAGCCTTAAGGTGGCTTTGAAGCACTTCCTTTGGCCTCCTCTTGCTCAGAAGCCTTCCTTGAACTGGGCAAAGAAGATTTGCTTTGGCAGTGGGGATTCTGAAATCCCATTTACAGCGGAGTCAGTTTTGGATGATCATGGACTCGATGCTGGTGCTCTTGGCTCCTTATGGTCACTGACATTCGTACGTTTGTCCTGCAAGCTGACATGGAGAATCTGTCTCAGATTGATGGTACCTCTCTAGGGCCTTGAGGTAGCTTCTCTATGTCGTCCAAGTTTCTGAGCTAAATAGAAGAGTTGGGAGGATGATCGCAAGGATCTTGGTGTCAGCATGGTTGTTGTGGTCATCAAAGGCTTTTTTCATAGGAGGCGCTAACAGATTGGATACAATGTTGGATCTCCGCACCGATGTCAGCCTTAAAGATGAGGTGGCTCCCCAGATATGGGAAATGTTCCACACGAGACCAATTCTTTAACATGCTTCCACAAAACTATGAAGTATGGTTTGGAGGTTCTCTTCTGAGAGAGTGGAGATGGTGTTGTCATCTGCATATTGAAGTTCCACGAGTGATGTCAATATAGTTTTCTTCTTGGATTTCAAGCAGTCGAAGTTGAAAAGTGTTCCATAAAATCTATAGAATACCTACAGTGCAAAGGAGGCCATTCGGCCCATTGAGTTTGTACCGACCCTTTGAAAGAGCACTCAATCCGGCACTCCCTCGTCCACCACACCCTATCTCCGTAATCCCACCAAACCTGCACATCCCTAGACACTAAGGCCAATTTAGCATGGCCAATTCACCTAACCTGCATATTTTTGGACTGTGGGAGGAAACCGGAGCACCCGGAGGAAACCCACACAGACACGGGGAGAACGTGCAGTCATTACCCAGGGTTGGAATTGAACCCGGGTCTGTGGTGCTCTGAGGTAGCAGTGCTAACCACTGTGCTAGCTACCTTGCAGCCCTATTCTGTCCATCCTCTCGACAATGTTGACTCCACTGGGAAGCTTGTTCCTTTTTTTAAATATATTTTATTCAAGCATACAGAACATCAACAGAATACACAGTCCATCAAAGCATTGTGAACAATTTGGACAGTTTTTCCCCTTTTAATTCCTCCCCTGCCCTCCTCTCCCCCGCCCCCACGATGAAAAACAGCTCAAATAAGGTCATGAATGGCCTTCACCAGGACCTTCTTCTGACACCTTCAAATTTGATCTTCTCCAGCCAGAGAAAGTTGTTCAAGCCCAGCCAGGCCGCCACCCCAGGCGGTGTATCCGGCCTCCAATTCAACAAGATTCTTCGCCGGCCAGTCGGAGAGGGGAACGCCACAACATCGGCCCCCATTCCCCTCCAGCAGCTCTGCTCCTCCGAGGCACTAAAGATCACCACCTCCCGGTCCGGTCTTACCACCATCCCCATTATCCTGGATAACGTCCCAAACACCGACTCCCTAAAGCTCTCCAACTTCTCGCAACCCCAGAACATGTGAACGTGATTCGCAGAACTCGCCCGGACTTCTCACACCCATCGGTCATCCCTCGCCCAAGTCACTTGTACCTTGTGTACCACCATAAACTGAATCAAGCTCATCCTTGTGCAGAAGGAGGTTGAGTTCAGCCTCCGGAATGTCTCACACCAGAGCCCCCAACCTATTTCCCCCCTGCAACTCCTCCTCCCACTTACGCTTTATCCTCAATGTCTGTGCCTTGCCCTACTCCCCTAACCACCCGTATAAATTCCCAATTCTACCCTCCCCCAAATTGCCTGGAAGCAGCAGTTTCTCAACAACATCTAGTCTGGTAGCTTGAGGAATGTCTTCCATTCTTTTCGCGCAAAGTCCCACGTTTCGTGTAAAGTCCCGTACTCACATCTCCAGTCTCAATTTCCAAAATCAGATCAGCCTTCTTGAAAGTGAACCCTTGGAAAGCAATGGGCCCTGACGGGGTCCCTGGTCGTTCACTCAGATCCTGGTGGACCAACTGGCACCTTTAACCTCTCCCTACTCCGTTCCAAGGTTCTCACCTGTTTAAGAAAACCGCCATCATACCGGTGCCAAAGAAGAACCAGGCAACGTGCCTCAATGGCTGCCATCCAGTGTCCTTGACATCTATCATTATGAAGTGCTTCGAGAGGTTGGTCATGAAGCGGATCAACTCCATACTCCCAGAATGCCTGGATCCACTGCAGTTCACATCCCGCCGCAACCCGTCCACAGCAGACACCATCTCACTGGCCCTACACTCATCCCTAGAGCATCTCGACAACAAGGACTCCTATACTCCTATATCAGACTCCTATTCATTGACTGCAGCTCTGCCTTCAACACAATAATCCCAGCCAAGCTCATATCAAAACTCCAAAACCCGGGACCTCTTGACCGGTCTATTTAGCCTGCGAACATTCCACGTCGCAGTTCTTCTCCGAGGCTTGCACCTCTACCCCCCACTATTGTCTGCCAGTGTATTTATTTGGTTTCTGCCTCGCCAAATCCTACTCTCAACTGGGCCCATCCAAAGACGCCCCCCCCTCTCCTTTCTCATGACCACGCTCATCCTCCAAACCTGTCATGTTGCATCCCCCTTTCTCCCAACCACCCTCCTCTCTTCCACTCCTCCCCACCTGGCCATCCTTCACAGCCTCCTCTCCCACCACACCTCAATTCACTAGTATTGCTTGCTAGCCTGGCAACCCACACTCGAAGGCCCTCTTGCACAACCCCCCACCTCTCTCCTATCCCCCGTCCCGCCTGCGCAACCAGCCCTCAACCCCCCCCCCTCCCCCAATAACGACAAGACCATCGACATCACTGTAGCCACTGGGGTGGCCACGTCCCGATTTCAAAATGGACACTTGCAAAGAGGAAAATTGTACAATGCTAAGGAAACAAACAGGTGCAAAGTTTGCCTGTGGATTGGAGTTTGCAGCTCCTAGACAAAACCAATACTACAAGCCATTCACATAGGTAATGAGCTATCTCCGGGGACAAAAGAGAAACATTTAAGCAAAGGGTACAGAGCAGACTCCTCGGTGCCAGTGGAGACTAAAACAAAGGCAGGCCAACCAACGGTCACCTAGGACCCGCCCAGTGATCAGGCAACGACACCTTTATTGGAAAAATCAATACAAATGATTAGGATATGGTCCAATTAATTGGGGCCAAGTTCAGGGCCCACCCAAAAGGGCATGAAGCCCCTTTGGGGTATAAAGAGGATCCCCCAAGACAGATTGCTCTCTTCTTCGTCACCTTCACCTTGGCATTTGGCTCTCAGCGACGAGAGACCCGCCAAGCACCAGCCAAGTAAGTCTAAGGTCAACACACGCTACGAGATAGGCACTCCTAGCTACTATTCTATACCAGTTTGAAGCCAGCAGTATCAGAATCGGACAACGGCCATTGTTCCTCTGACTGAGTGAAGCCGAGTATAGGCTTTTAGTAGTAGTGATAGTTTAGTGAGTAGAGTTTGTGCATGAGTATAATTGACTGTGTGTGTAAATAAATGAGCATTGATTTCAAACTTACTAACTGGTAAGCATGGTAGCATTGTGGATAGCACAATCGCTTCACAGCTCCAGGGTCCCAGGTTCGATTCCGGTTTGTGCGGATGTGCGGAGTCTGCACATCCTCCCCGTGTGTGTGTGGGTTCCTCCGGGTGCTCCGGTTTCCTCCCACAGTCCAAAGATGTGCAGGTTAGGTGGATTGGCCATGATAAATTGCCCTTAGTGTCCAAAATTGCCCTTAGTGTTGGGTGGGGTTACTGGGTTATGGGGATAGGGTGGAGGTGTTAACCTTGGGTAGGGTGCTCTTTCCAGGAGCCAGTGCAGACTCGATGGGCTGAATGGCCTCCTTCTGCACTGTAAATTCTATGGTGTCTTGATCAGTATTCGGTTTTGAACCTTGTGGTGGTATCAAAAAGATACCTGGCGACTCTTGAGCAAACGTAATTAAAACAGAGCAAATTAAGGAAAGCATAACGAGCAACATCACCCAGAGGGCTCCATCCAATATACCCCTCATATGAAAATACATCAAAATTCACAAATAACTGGCTCCCAAAAAACAAAAGGTGAGCGGGGAGAGCAACAACTTACAGCTTCTGAAAATCTCCCCTCAGCTCAGAACAACAGTAACTCCCAACCTTCACAGTCTTAACTCGCCTCAGCTCTCCCCCAGCTTATGGTCCCTTACAAAGTCATTCCCTCCACACCTTCCGGCAGACCCACAATTCGCAGATTCGGCCATCTTAATCTGTTCTCCTGCTCCTCCTCCTTCGACTGCAGTAATCTGCACAGATCTCCCACGATCACCGCCTCCAAGGACACAGTACAGTCACTCTGATCAGGCACCACCCTTTCCACCTCACGGATCATTGGCTTCGAGGCACTTTTCCTTCCGATCCAGAGACCTGAAGAGATGCCACTACTCCCTCGATCCCCCTTGACCAGTCACTGTGCATTTCCTTCCTCTGCTGTCAAAATTCCTCCTTGATGAAGCTCATTAATTGCTCCCTCTGAGGCTTTTCCACCCGTGACAACCCTTTCCCATCCGCCATTCTCACAATTGGTGCTGCGCCACAGGTCTCCTCCAACTCCTTAGTCAGGTCTTTCACTGTCTTCAGCTGGGTCTGATAGGCAGTAACCATGCCAATCCAGGGGAGAACTTCTTCTTTTACACTTTTCGCTTCACCTTTAGAACAGTACAGCACAGAACAGGCCCTTCGGCCCTCAATGTTGTGCCGAGCAATGATCACCCCACTCAAACCCACGTATCCACCCTATACCCGTAACCCAACAACCCCCCCTAACCTTACTTTTATTAGGACACTACGGGCAATTTAGCATGGCCAATCCACCTAACCCGCACATCTTTGGACTGTGGGAGGAAACCGGAGCACCCGGAGGAAACCCACGCACACAGGGGGAGGACGTGCAGACTCCGCACAGACAGTGACCCAGCCGGGAATCGAACCTGGGACCCTGGAGCTGTGAAGCATTTATGCTAACCACCATGCTACCCTTTCTGCCGTAACTACCCAACTAACATGTAAGAAATGCCAAAACAACCTTTCAGCCGGTTCTGCCCTGTGTGCAACCACTCACTCCATGGCCCCCACCAAAAGTCCGGGAAGTTTGTTCTTGACAACGTGAAGCATGGTGACGATGAAGATGAAGAAAGGGTGAGGGCGATGACACATCCCTGCTTGACTCCAGTCTTTTTTTTTATAAATAATTATTATTGAAATTTTTACAAAATACAAAATATAAACATCTTAACTCTATTAACTTACAACCGCAGTAACACCCCATAAACAATGCCCCCCAGCTTCAAGAGCAACTTCAAACAAAAGGAAGAAACAAAAACAAAGAAAAGAGACAAGAAAAAAAAACAAAGGTGAGAGATAGCACCCTCCACAAACCCTTGTGCACAGTTCTCCCTCCCCCCAATCCTTACCCCCCCCTCTCCCCCCCCCCCCCCAATCCTTACCCTACCCCCCCCCCCCCCACCCCCCAGGTTGCTGCTGCTGTCGGCCTGTTTCCCTACCGTTCCATCAGGAA
>NC_052158.1:52734153-52793055 GCF_902713615.1 Scyliorhinus canicula | reverse complement strand
ACACCCCCTGCTCACACACCCCCGCTCACACCCACCCTGCTCACACCCTCACACCCCCCCCGCTCACCCCCCCCCCCCCCCCCGCTCACACCCCCCTCCCTCACACCCCCCCCACGGCTCACACCCGCACACACACCCCCCCCTACGCTCACACCCACCCCCCCCCCCGCTCACACCCACACCCCCCCCGCTCACACCCACACGGCTCACACTCACATACCCCCGGCTCACACTCACACACACACACCCCCCGCTCACACCCGCACACACACCCCCCCGCTCACACCCACCCCCCCCCCCCGCTCACACCCACCCACACCCCCCCGCTCACACCCACCCACACCCCCCCGCTCACACCCACCCACACCCCCCCGCTCACACCCACACCTCCTCACACCCACACCCCCCTCTTTCAGAGGGTTGGTGTGGACTCAATGGGTCAAATGGCCTCCTTCTGCACTGTAGGCATCCTGTAGACACCCAGACCCCTCTATACCGCTGAACATAGAACATAGAACGATACAGCGCAGTACAGGCCCTTCGGCCCTCGATGTTGCACCGACATGGAAAAAAAAACTAACGGCCATCTAACCTACACTATGCCCTTATCATCCATATGCTTATCCAATAAACTTTTAAATGCCCTCAATGTTGGTGAGTTCACTACTGTTGCAGGTAGGGCATTCCACGGCCTCACCACTCTTTGCGTAAAAAACCCACCTCTGACCTCTGTCCTATATCTATTACCCCTCAATTTAAGGCTATGTCCCCTCGTGCTAGCCACCTCCATCCGCGGGAGAAGGCTCTCGCTGTCCACCCTATCTAACCCTCTGATTATTTTGTATGCCTCTATTAAGTCACCTCTTAACCTTCTTCTCTCTAACGAAAACAACATCAAGTCCATCAGCCTTTCCTCATACCCGCACACACACCCCCGCTCACACCCACCCCCCCGCTCACACCCACCCACCCCCCCGCTCACACCCACACCCCCCGCTCACACCCACACACCCCCCCGCTCACACCCACACCCCCCCCGCTCACACCCACACCTCCTCACACCCACGCCCGCTGAGTTCTGTAATCTCTCTCAATTCAATAATATACTGCCTCTCTAGTTTCCTACCGAAGTGGCCAAGTTCACATTTTTCCACATTGTACTCCACCTGACAAATTGATCAATTAATCTGTCTCTACCCTTTTCAGACTCTCTGCTTCCTCTTGACAGCTTACTTTTCTGCCTATCTCAGTGTCATTGGTAAATTAAGCGACCATGCTTTCGGTCGCTTCATCCAAATCATTGACGATCCCAGCACTGATGGTCACTGTGGCACTCCACTAGTTAAACCCCCAAAAAAACATTTATCCCTACTTTCTGCCCACTGTTAGCTAACTAATCCTTTTTCTATGCAAGTATACTCCCCACTGCACCACAAACTCTTATCATTCAGCCACTCGGGCTCTGCTCCACCAATTAGATCAGATCCTGACAATCTGTATCTTATCTCCATTTACCCCATATTCCCTCACACCCCGACCCAATCAGAATCTGAAAATCTCCCATTGTTTCAATCCTGGGGAGAGAGTTACAGATTGCAGCAAACCTTTGTGTGAACAGTTTCTCCATGTTGGAGACACTGAGGGCGGAAGGAGACACTCTGAGGGGAGGTGAGGGGGAGACACTCTGAAGGGGGGGGGGGAGACCCTCTAGCGAGGTGAAACTTCCCCTTTTAGCCCCTATTCCAATCTGTGCATGCTACCCACCCCATTACCTTTTTTATCCCCAATGCCACTCTACTCAACCCACGGCTTTTCATAACCTCCTTGTAGCATCCATCAATACCAACCCATGTTCCCAGCCCCCTCTACCTCTTTGCCCTTACACCCTGCATGCCCACTCACCGAGTATCTATCCTAGGCAGACCTCAGAGCTTCTAATCTCAGACTGGGTCCTATTCATACAAGGACATACTCATTCATTAAAAAAACTCATTCACTACACAATCCTTCGAAAACAAACATTTCATTCAAGCGCTTAATCCCTTCTAAAAACACTTTATTCTTAACCCCCCTGTCAAAGACTTTATAAACACTTGCAGCTGTCAATCAAACTGTGAACTGACATGCACCCACTGTGATAATGACATCAGTCATGTCATACAAACCATCTAATGCTAACCCACAGAGTGAAATAGCAAGCACTGTTACTTTAAATGTAGGTTTCTTTTTAAAATGTAACGGTTGAAAGATTTCTAGCCCTTAACAATTTGACAGTTGCATTGAGTTTATCCACTTTTTATGCACATTCATGTTAAATTTTACCAAAGGTACCCCGTAAACTCTCCAAAAGGACACCTTACTTCACCAAAAGGGGCTATCTCCTGTCTCTCCCAAGAACTTCAGCAGTTTAAGACCTTCCCATGAAAAGTCACCCGCCCACACGTCACGTTTTGGACCTATCACAAACAAGACCCGGATCTGTTTGAAAGCTGCCTCTATGAACCATGGATGTATGAACAACAACCAACCTCCATTCCTGCATCAAAAATGGTGGATATCGGATTCGGGGGGGGGGGGGGGGGATATCTGTAATTGTGTCTCCATCTCCATTTTGACGAGGCTGGAGATCCTCCCTGTATTTCCAAAAAAATTGGGCCTTGGTTTCATATTTGAGATTTTGATTGCATATTTGTGTCATCACTCAGACTGCCCCGTTCCACCTCTGTAACATTGGCTGACCTCACCCCTGTCTCAGCTGATCTTCTGCTGAAACCCTCACTCATACCTTCCTTACCTTTAGATTTCTCAACTCCAACACTCTCCTGTCTGATCTCCCACACTCTGTAAACTTGAGGTGATCTGAGACTCTGCTGCCGACATCCTAACTCACACCAAGTCCCATTCCTGACCACTCCCTGCGCTCACTGACTGGCTCCCAGTAAAGCTATTTTAAAATTCTCATCTTTGAACATAGAACATACAGTGCAGAAGGAGGCCATTCGGCCCATCGAGTGTGCACCGACCCACTTAAGACCTCACTTCCACCCTATCCCAGTAACCCAATAACACCGCCTAACCTTTTTTGGTCACTAAGGGCAATTTCTCATGGCCAAACCACCTTAAACTAACCTGCACATCTTTGGTCTGTGGGAGGAAACCGGAGCACCCGGAGGAAACCCACACAGACACAGGGAGAACGTGGACACTCCACACAGACAGTGACCCAGCGGGGAATCAAACGCAGGTCCCTGGAGCTGTGGATCAGCAATGCTACCCACTGTGCAACTGTGCCGCCCAATATAAGTTGTTGTCAGGACCTGACTAATCTGGTTTTGTGTTTTGAACAGATCACTAACATGGAATATTAAAGAATATCTATGGGTGTTATTTCTATGGATCTCCAGAAGGTTTTCAATCAGATTTAGGGGGCAGCAGGGTAGCATGGTGGTTAGCATAAATGCTTCACAGCTCCAGGGTCCCAGGTTCGATTCCCGGCTGGGTCACTGTCTGTGTGGAGTCTGCACGTCCTCCCCCTGTGTGCGTGGGTTTCCTCCGGGTGCTCCGGTTTCCTCCCACAGTCCAAAGATGTGCGGGTTAGGTGGATTGGCCATGCTAAATTGCCCGTAGTGTCCTAATAAAAGTAAGGTTAAGGGGGGGGGGGGTTGTTGGGTTATGGGTATAGGGTGGATACGTGGGTTTGAGTGGGGTGATCATGGCTCGGCACAACATTGAGGGCCTGTTCTGTGCTGTACTGTTCTATGTTCTATTCCATACAAGAACAAAGAAAATTACAGTACAGGAACAGGCCCTTCGGCCCTCCCGGCCTGCGCCGATCCAGATCCTTTATCTAAACCCGTCTCCTATTTTCCAAGGTCTACTTCCCTCTGTTGCCGCCCGTTTATATACCTGTCTAGATGCCTCTTAAATGATGCTATCGTGCCCGCCTCTACCACCTCCGCTGGTAAAGCGTTCCAGGCACCCACCACCCTCTGCGTAAAAAACTTTCCACGCACATCTCCCTTAAACTTTCCCCCTCTCACCTTGAAATCGTGACCCCTTGTAACTGACACCTCACTCTTGGAAAAAGCTTGTTGCTATCCACCCTGTCCATACCTCTCATAATTTTGTAGACCTCAATCAGGTCCCCCAGAAGATTGTTAGTAAAAATGAATGTGAAAGGGAATAGAGCGGGTCTTTTGCCTTGGATTGGGAATTGTTTTGGGAGGTAGGAGACTGAGATTTGAAGGCAAATGGAATTTTGTTCTTCATTGCTAGAGGGATGGAGTTTAAGACTAGGGAGGTTATGCTGCAATTGTATAAGGTGTTAGTGCGGCCACACCTGGAGTATTGTGTTCAGTTTTGGTCTCCTTACTTGAGAAAGGACGTACTGGCACTGGAGGGTGTGTAGAGGAGATCCACTAGGTTAATCCCAGAGCTGAAGGGGTTGGATTATGAGGAGAGGTTGAGTAGACTGGGACTGTACTCTTTGGAATTTAGAAGGATGAGGGGGGATCTTATAGAAACATTTAAAATTATGAAGGGAATAGATAGGATAGATGCGGGCAGGTTGTTTCCACTGGCGGGTGACAGCAGAACTAGGGGGCATAGCCTCAAAATAAGGGGAAGTAGATTTAGGACTGAGTTTAGGAGGAACTTCTTCACCCAAAGGGTTGTGAATCTATGGAATTCCTTGCCCAGTGAAGCAGTTGAGGCTCCTTCATTACATGTTTTTAAGGTAAAGATAGATAGTTTTTTGAAGAATAAAGGGATTAAGGGTTATGGTGTTCGGGCCGGAAAGTGGAGCTGAGTCCACAAAAGATCAGCCATGATCTAATTGAATGGCGGAGCAGGCTCGAGGGGCCAGATGGCCTACTCCTGCTCCTAGTTCTTATGTTCTTATGATTGGGGTTAAAGGCATAAGTATTCTGATTGGTGGGATGTGACACATCTAATGGGACATTAAGAAATGAAGTGAGGGGCAGCACGGTGGCCTAGTGGTTAGCACAACCGCCTCACGGCGCTGAGGTCCCAGGTTCGATCCCGGCTCTGGGTCACTGTCCGTGTGGAGTTTGCACATTCTCCCCGTGTCTGCGTGGGTTTCGCCCCCACAACCCAAAAATGTGCAGAGTAGGTGTATTGGCCACACTAAATTGCCCCTTAATTGGAAAAAATAATTGGGTAATCTAAATTTATATAAAAAAAAAGAAATGAAGTGAGTGGGTAAAACTGTAACAGACAGAGTTTAATGTGGGAAAGTCTGAGCTCATCCTCTGTGGAGCTCAAACCCCCAGAATATTTCTGACTTCCATAGAATCCCTACAGTGTAGAAGGAGACCATTCGGCCCATCAAGCCTGCACCGACCCTCTGAAAGAGTGCCCTCCCTAGACCCCCCCCCATCCCCATAACCCCATCTTAACCTACACATCGAAGCACCCGGAGGAAACCCACGCAGACTGGGGGAGAACGTGCAGACTCCATACAGTCACCCAAGGTCAACATTGGACCGGGGACCCTGGCACTGTACACACATCTGTAAACTAGCCCCCATTTATACCATCACAAGTGAATCCCCAAATACACACCGTCTGAACACCATTAAACACTCAATTAACATCCAACAGAAAGGATTGAGAGATGGAGAAACTACTCCCTCTGGTGGGAGGAACAAGTACATCATCTCAATATTAAACCTGGACTGTTCAGGAGGGAAATGAGGAAAGTTTCACATAAAGCGACTGGAAATCTAGAACATTCTCTCCATAAAGCTGTGGGTATTGGGGGTTAATTGAAGCTTTCGAATCGGAGAGAGACTTTTACAAAAACAAAACTGCAGATGTTGGAAATCTGAAATAAAAACAGAAAATGCTGGAAATACTCGTCAGCTGCTGCTGTGTCGAGAGACTGAGAAACTGAGTTAATGTTTCAGCTCGATGACCTTTAATCAGAATATTAACTCTGTTTCCCTCTCTATAGACACCATGTTGGGCCAGATAGTCACAGGATACCCAGCAAAGGAGGTGAATAAGGAACACAGCAGCCAGGGCCTTAAGTTGCTGGTGAAAGGGGATTGAGGCTCTCCCCTCGCTGTGTCCCTCTCTCTGATCCCACTCTCAGGCCTCGTCTGACTAAACCTCAGTCCTCAGCACTACTTCTCCCACCCTCTCCAACCTCATCTCCCTAACCCTCAGGCACCCTGTAATCCCCTTCTCTCCGGATTAGTGTCCTTGACCCTCAGACCCAGTGCCCAGACACCGAGACCCTCTCTGACCCCATTACTCACTGACTGAGGGTTAATACCCCAGTACCCAGACCCTCTCTGACCCCATTACCCACTGACTGAGGGTTAATACCCCAGTACCCAGACACTGAGACCCTCTCTGACCCCATTACCCACTGACTGAGGGATAATGCCCCAGTACCCAGACACTGAGACCCTCTCTGACCCCATTACTCACTGACTGAGGGTTAATACCCCAGTACCCAGACTGAGACCCTCTCTGACCCCATTACTCACTGACTGAGGGTTAATACCCCAGTACCCAGACTGAGACCCTCTCTGACCCCATTACTCACTGACTGAGGGTTAATAACCCAGTACCCAGACACTGACCCTCTCTGACCCCATTACTCACTGACTGAGGGTTAATACCCCAGTACCCAGACACTGAGACCCTCTCTGACCCCATTACCCACTGACTGAGGGTTAATACCCCAGTACCCTGACACTGTGACCCTCTCTGACCCCATTACCCACTGACTGAGGGTTAATACCCCAGTACCCAGACACTGAGAGCTCTGTGACCCCATTACTCACTGACTGAGGGTTAATACCCCAGTACCCAGGCTGAGACCCTCTCTGACCCCATTACTCACTGACTGAGGGTTAATACCCCAGTACCCAGACTGAGACCCTCTCTGACCCCATTACTCACTGACTGAGGGTTAATACCCCAGCACCCAGACACTGAGACCCTCTCTGACCCCATTACTCACTGACAGGGTTAATACCCCAGTACCCAGACACTGAGACCCTCTCTGACCCCATTACCCACTGACTGAGGGTTAATACCCCAGTACCCAGACACTGAGACCCTCTCTGACCCCATTACCCACTGACTGAGGGTTAATACCCCAGTAGTCAGACACTGAGACCCTCTCTGGCCCCATTACTCACCTGTCGAGGAGGCCCCTCCACAGAGAATGGCCAAGAGTACCAGACTCAGCATTGTTGCCTTGAATGAAGGGTTTGTGAAGATTTCTGTGCCCAGTGTGAATCCTCCTGTTCACAGTCTCTGTGTCTCTCTCTGTGCCCAGCTTGCCTGTGAGCTCCTTACCCAGTGCTGCCTGTACTAAACTCAGATCCCTCCACACTGATTGGTTGACTGGTATATCAGTGTCCAATTAGAATAGGAAGAGCCTGTGAATCATCAGTGTCTGGGTAGAAGAGTCCTGGACAGGTTGCGTTCAATGTCAAAACTAACTTTCCAAATCTAGTGCACTATCCAATCAGAGAAACACTGTGAACAACATCACCAGTTGCCTGGGAGAATAAACTGTACTGGGTTTGGGAATTAAACAAGAAACTGAAAGTACTTTGATCCAGAACATGACAGAGGAAAAAACATCCAGAGGCCATTCGAGCCTACTCCACCATTTAATAAGATCAAGCCCAATCTGATTGTGGTCTCAACTCGTTCCTGTCCCCCAGCCAGATGTTTCTCGGTGATCCGCTCCCCACCGACTATCAAACATCTGTCTAACTCAGCTGTGAATATATTCAAAGTCAAGCCTCCATTGCTCTCATAGATCATAGAATTTACAGTGCAGAAGGAGGCTATTCAGCCCATCGAGTCTGCACCAGCCCTTGGAAAGAGCACCCTACCCAAGCCCACATATCTACCCTATCCCTGTAACCCAGTAATCCCCACTTAACATGTTTTGAACACGAAGGGCAATTTATCGTGGCCAATCCACCTAACCTGCACATCTTTGGACTGTGGGAGGAAAGCGGAGCACCCGGAGGAAACCCACGCACATAAGGGGAGAACGTGCAGACTCCACACAGACAGTGATCCAGCCGGGAATCGAACCTGGGACCCTGGAGCTGTGAAGCAACTGTGATAACCACTGTGCTACCGTGCTGCTCTCTTGGAAAGGGCATTCTGACATAGATATTACTCCTCATCTCCATCTGAAAGGAGAGGCCTCTTATTCTTAAACCCCCTCAGACTTTCTTTCAGAGGGTCAGTGCAGACTCGATGGGCCGAATGGCCTCCTTCTACTAAACTCCAATGAATACAGGCCCAAAACATTCAACCTAGTTTCATGAGATAACCCAATCATCCCAGTAATGAGTCCAATGAACTTTCTCTGAACTGTTTCCAACACTATTATGTTATTTTTCAAGTAAGGAGACCAAAACGATAGAATCCCATCGCCAGTGAACAGCGCACCACCGAGAAACATCTGGCTGGGGGACAGGAGTGCCCAGCCCAGTATTCCAGATGTGGTCTCACTAAGGACTTGTACCACTGCAGTGAAACCTATCACTATCACCCCTATCACTGCTTCTCGGTGGTTCCCCAGATGGTACAGCAGAAGTGGAGGTGGACTGCTGAGACTCCTGCGAATGGCATGGCCCGGCCTGGATGGGCCAGGCTGCTATTCGGGCATCCAGGCTGACGTGGTGCCACCCTGTTCTGCCCGCTGCCCACCAGATGCACCAGGGATGGTAGGGAGCGGAGGGGGGTGGGGGGGGGGGGATTCCGAGGTGCAGCGGTGATCCGGGATCTCCCCTGCAGGAGTCATCGGCACGGGCCGCAGCCCCTCCTCCTCCCTCGGAGTGCCCAATGGCATCCGGGCCTCTCCATGGGAGGGGGGTGTGTGAGTGGAGCCACCCCCGAAGCACCCCCGATACCTGCCAGTGCTGGAGGCCCATTCTGGTATCGACCAGGGTCTATACGTTAGCCGCCATGTAGCTCAGGGAGTGATCCATCCCTGTCTGGGACTGCGCCACCTCCCTCTGGGCCTGTGCGTTCCCGGCCAGCACCTGGGCAATGGCGGCGATGCTCTGAGCGATGGCCTGCTGAGACTGGGCCAGCGCTGGGCAATGCTGCTGATGCTCTCAGTGATGGCCTGCTGAGACTGGGCCAGCACCGGGCAATGCCCTCGATGCTCTCAGTAATGGCCTGCTGAGACTGGGCCATCACCTGGGCAATGCTGCTGATGCTCTGAGCGATGGCCTGCTGAGACTGGGCCATCACCTGGGCAATGCTGCTGATGCTCCCAGCGATGGCCTGCTGAGACTGGGCCAGCACCTGGGCAATGCTGCTGATGCTCTGAGCGATGGCCTGCTGAGACTGGGCCATGGCCTGGGCAATGCTGCCGATGCTCTCAGTAATGGCCTGCTGAGACTGGGCCATGGCCTGGGCAATGCTGCCGATGCTCTCAGTAATGGCCTGCTGAGACTGGGCCATGGCCTGGGCAATGCTGCTGATGCTCTCAGTAATGGCCTGCTGAGACTGGGCCATGGCCTGGGCAATGCTGCCGATGCTCTCAGTAATGGCCTGCTGAGACTGGGCCATGGCCTGGGCAATGCTGCCGATGCTCTCAGTAATGGCCTGCTGAGACTGGGCCATGGCCTGGGCAATGCTGCTGATGCTCTGAGCGATGACCTGCTGAGACTAAACCACGCTGAGGAGCACCACTACAATCTGCAGCTGGCTCTGGCTCATGGCTGCCTGTGAGAGGCAGCCCTGTCCTGGGCCACGGACGCCGCCTGCACAGAAAGCCCCAGGCCTTGCATACTGCTCCCCATGTCCGACACTGTCGCCCCCATTGCCTCCATCGTGGACGCAGCCACTCCCTGCTCCTGCACGCAGATGCACTCCTCCACCTGCTTCTGCAGGTACTGGAAGCCGGCCGTTATCCCCTTCTCTGGTCCTGGGTCCCTGACTGCATCGGGACTATGTGTAGGTGTGGAAATTCCAGGAACCCGGGACCCATCTAGGCGACAGCTGGGTGCTGGGGTCAGTCTGCCCTCCGACCTCGGCTGCTCCTACCTCCACCTGCTGTACCGGTACGGCTGTGTGCTGCTCACCAGCAGGTGTCCCATAAGCCTCATCCCTAAAGAGAACAACCGAGGTGATAGTCTCTGAGATGGTGGAGGGTGTGGGCGATAGCATTAATGGAAAGTCAGTGTTATCCAGCGACCCAAACTCTGGGGTCTGCTGTGTCGTTTCGTGGTGCGTTCCGAATCCCAGTGTCACCGTACCCTGTGTTCCTGTCCCCTGTGTGTCTGTCCCTTGTGTTCCTGTCCCCTGTGTTCCTGTCCCCTGTGTTCCTGTCCCCTGTGTGTCTGTCCCCTGTGTTCCTGTCCCCTGTGTGTCTGTCCCCTGTGTTCCTGTCCCCTGTGTGTCCCTTGATGTGTTGGGTGCTCTGGATCCGTGGAACACATACAGGCCACCAACACTTGAAATAGTACAACACTATTTTATTAAACTATAAACTGTTGAATATACTCTTACTGTGGGTTAACACGATGTTAGGTTAACTAAAGACCTATGCCTATCCTAACCAGTCTAATCACTCAGCACATGGTGAGGATCTGTGCTGTAAACTGTTAGCTCTGCCCTTCTGGAAGGCTGCATCCCGAATGAGCGGGAAAACTGTTGCCCTCTGTCTTTATAGTGAGTGTGCTCTAACTGGTGATTGGCTGCGGTGTTATGGATGTTGATTGGTCCTAGTGTATGTCCATCGGTGTGTGTGTCTGCACCATGATATACTGGTGTATACGATGACATCCCTCCCTTTTTAATAAAAATGTATGTTTGTGGCAATAAATAATGTGTGGTGATAATGTTCCTAACTGCATGTGGGGTGCAAAGACATATTTACAGGACTATGTACATGAAAACTAAGCTATTTACAAGGGAAGGTGCCTGGTGCAGAGAAGCAGTCTGCAACAAGAGGAACGAGAACAGCATTATATACAAACCAGGAAAACGATCAAACAAGGCAACAAAACAATTCAGAGAGTCCATAACTTTGTAAAGTTCATAAGTTTAGTCTCTGAGGTGGGCGACGAATTCTGGTTGACCGCCTCAAGGGTGGGTCGAGAGCCGCCGGTTCAGGAGTGGGCTGGACGGCATCATGGTCAGGGGAGGCAGAGTGACAGGAAACTCTGCACAGTCTGTGGCAGGGTCAGCAGGGGAGTGAGGCAACACCGGAGGATCTCGTGGCGGGCGTGGAACGAGGCGAAGGCAGAATAGAATAGATTGCAGCGCAGAATAGAGCCACCTGGTAGCCGAACCAGGAACGAGTGGGGGGGGGGGGGGGGGGGGGGGGGAGCACCTGCCTAGGGACAACAGCAGTTGCAGACCAGCCACCATCCGGGAGATGGACGCGGACGTTGTCATCTGGAGCGAGAGCGGGGAGATCAGCTGCACGGGAGTCATGAGCCGCCTTGTGCTGTGCATGAGACAGCTGCATCGGAAGGACCGGAACGTGGACGAGGTCTGGGACATGGATGGATGGCACCGTCGTCCTCAGGGTGCGATTCATGAGTAGTTGGGCTGGCGACAGGCCAGTGGACAGTGGGGCGGAGCGACAGGCCAGTGGACAGGGGGCGGAGCGATAGGCCAGTGGACAGGGGGGCTGGCGACAGGCCAGTGGACAGGGGGGCGGAGCGACAGGCCAGTGGACAGGGGGGCGGAGCGACAGGCCAGTGGACAGGGGGGCGGAGCGACAGGCCAGTGGACAGGGGGGCGGAGCGACAGGCCAGCAAGGCAAGGTAGAAATCAGACCCAGCATCGGCAGCCTTGCATAGGAGCCTCTTGACGATGTGTAGTCCCTTCTCCGCTTTGCCATTGGATTGGGGGTACAGGAGATTGGACATCACATGGGCCAAATTATACCGCCGGGCAAAGCTGGACCATTCCTGGCTGGTGAAGCAGGGGCCATTGTCTGACATCACCGTGAGTGGGATGCCGTGTCGAGCAAAGGTTTCTTTGCATGAATGACGGCAGACGAGGTGAGGTCGTGCAATCCTATCACTTCTGGATAATTTGAAAAGTAGTCCACGATCAGGACATAGTCTCTACCCAGCGCGTGGAACAGGTCGATGCCCACCTTGGTCCAAGGTGACGTGACCAACTCATGGGGCTGCAGTGTCTCTCATGGTTGGGCCGGCTGAAAGCGCTGACAGGTGGGGCAGTTGAGCACGGTGTTGGCGATGTCATCATTAATGCCCGGCCAGTACACAGCCTCTCGGGCCCGTCGGCGGCACTTCCCCACGACCAGGTGGCCCTCGCGGAATTGTTCCAGGACAAGCTGCCGCATGTTGTGCAGGATGACAATGCGGTCCAGTTTCAGAAGAACCCCATCTATTACCGCCAGATCGTCTCTGACGTTATAGAGCTGAGGGCATTGACCCTTGAGCCACCCGTCCATCAGGTGGTGCATGACACGCTGTAGCAAGGGGTCGGCCGCCATTTCACAGTGAATTTGGACAAGGCGTTCATCTGAGGCAGGTAGATTGGAGGCCACGAACGATACCTGGGCGTCAACCTGGCAGACAAACCCCACTGGGTCATATGGAGTGTTGACTGACCTGGAGAGAGTGTACGCAACAATGAGGTCCTTGCCTGGGGTGTACACCAGCTGGAAGTCGTATTGCCGGAGCTTGAGCAGAATACGTTGGAGGCGAGGCGTCATGTCGTTCAAGTCCTTCTGTATTATCTTGACCAGCGGGTGATGGTCGGTCTCAACGGTGAATTGAGAAACCCTATAGACATAATCGTGAAATTTCACAATACCAGTCAGAAGGCCCAGGCATTCCTTTTCTATCTGCTTGTAGTGCTGCTCCGTGGGGTCATTGCCCATGACGCATATGCAACGGGGGCCCATGATAAGGCCGCATCACGTTGCAGGAGCACGGCTCCAATGCCGGACTGACTGGCATCTGTTGAAATTTTGGTCTCCTTTTGCTGGATCAAAGAAAGCCAGGACTGGCGCCATGGTTAGTTTAGCTCTGAGTTCCCTCCATTCACGCTTGTGGGCAGGGAGCCACTGGAAGTCTGTCGTCTTCCTGACCAGGTTCCTGAGAGCCGTGGTGTGAGAGGCGAGGTTAGGGATAAACTTCCCTAAAAAATTCACCATCCCCAAAAACCGGAGGACCGCCTTCTTGTCTTCTGGCATTCTCATAGCTGTGATGGCAGCTACCTTGTCCGCATCCGGCTGCACACCCAATTGGGAGATATGATCCCCTAGGAACTTGATATCTGTCTGATCGGAAGAGCACTTGGCTCTGTTGAGGCGGAAGCCATGTTCATGTATCTGTCTGAAGACGCGCTGGAGGCGATTAACGTGCTCCTGCGGGGTGGTGGACCAGATGATTGTCATCGACATTGACGCGAACACATTCAATCCCGTCCATGATTTGTTCCATGATCCTATGAAACAATTCTGACGCAGAGATGATCCCAAACGGCATTCTATTGTAGCAATATCTTCCAAAGGGGGTATTGAACGTGCAGAGTTCCTGCTGGATTCATCAAGCTGGATTTGCCAGAATCCTTTTGAATTGTTGAGTTCGGTAAAGAGCTTGGCGCGAGTCATCTCACATGTGAGCTCTTCGCGCTTTGGAATTGGATGGTGCTCCCTCATAATATTGCGATTGAGATCCTTGGGATCGATGCAAATTCTCAATTCGCCGGAAGGCTTTTTTACACATACCATGGAACTGACCCAGTCGGTCGGTTCCGTGACCCTGGAGATCACTCCTTGGTCCTGGAGGTCCTGCAGCTGCTGCTTGAGGTGGTCCTTAAGGGGCGCTGGGACCCTGCGAGGTGCGTGCACCACAGGCGTGGCATTCGGCTTTAATAAAATGTTGTAGGTGTACGGGAGCGTGCCCATGCCCTGGTTGTTAATGGTATCGAGTTGCGCCCTGAAGTCAGTGAACCCTCAGAACTAGGTTCAACAGCTTGCATGCCTGCGCGCCAAGCAAGGAGGCTTTCGAGGAACCTACGATTTCAAAGGGCAAGTTGGCTGTGTGTGACCTGTGCGTCACTTCAAGTTGGCATGAGCCGCTGGCAGCAATGGCATTGCCATTGTAATCTAATAGTTGGCAGGCTGATGGCAGGATGGCTGGTTTGACACGAAGGCTTTGGAGACACGCAATGAGTTTGACGGAGGCACCGGTGTCCAGCCGGAATCGTATTTGTGATCGGTTGACTGTAAGGGTGGCAGACCACTCATCATCCGGATCGATGCTGTGTATCAGTAGAGGCTGATTCTGTGTTTTGGGGTCACCCTGTTTTTTGTTATGATGCCGACTTGAAAAGGCGCCTTCGGGTCCTCGGTGTCAAAATCAGGTGACAGGTCTGAATCGGGCTCGGTGACTGTGGGTTGAATGACCCGGACATCCCTGCGAGGCTGGCTGGAGCGACGAGAGTTGGCAGGCTGAGCAGACCTGCATAAAGCAGCATAGTGGCCAAGTTTGCCACATTACATAGTTGGGATTTGGCAGGACACTGCCGCTTTAAATGGGCGGAGCCACAGTTGCCGCACGCTGGTGAGTCAGTGCGCTCGTTGCGCCACCGCGCATGTGCGGTGCGATCAGGCATGGTGTGCACCTGCACATTACTTTCATCGACGTCCCCTCGTCTCCCAAGAGCGGGAGTCTGCGAAAAGCGTGCAAAATGGCTGCCCTCATCCAGGCGGAGGCCCTGGAGTTGTTTGATTGCTTGGACCTATTCTGTCTCGTGGGGAGCTTGCTGCGCCGTTTCAGCCGCTTGGACGTGGGAATACCGACTAGCGGTGTGTTCATGTAGCACGTAGGTCTCAATGGCAATAGCTAGGGTGAGCTGCTTTACCTTGAGGAGCTGCTGGCGTAGGGGGTCCGACTGAACACCGAAAACGATCTGGTTGCGTATCAAGGAGTCGGAGGTGGAACTGTAATTACAGGACTGCGCAAGGATGTGGAGGTGGGTGAGAAAGGACTGGAAAGGTTCATCCTTACCCTGCAAACGCTGTCAGAAGACATAGCGCTCAAAACATTCATTCAGCTCTATGTCGCAGTGACTGTCAAACTTGAGGAGGACCATCTTGAATTTAGATTTATCTTCACCATCGGCAAAGGTGAGAGAATTGAAGATGTGGATGGCATGGTCCCCGGCTGTGGAGAGGAAGAGAGCGATCTTCCTGGCATCTGAAGCAGCTTCCAGGTCTGTGGCTTCAAGGTAGAGCTGGAAGTTGTTTGAAGATCTTCCAGTTGGCACTGAGGTTGCCGGTAATGCGGAGCGGCAGTGGCGGGCGGACACTGTCCATTTTGCAGGATGGCTGTATGCTGGTGGAAGGCAGATCACTTGCAGGTAGGTCTAAGAAGTTCTAACATCCCTCAACTACTGGTACCATGATGTGTTGGGTGCTCTGGATCTGTGGAACACATACAGGCCACCAACACTTAAAATAGTATAACACTATTTTATTAAACTATAAACTGTTGAACATACTCTTACTCTGGGTTAACACAATGTTAGATTAACTAAAGACCTGTCCTTCTCCTAACCAGTCTAATCACTCAGCACAGGCTGAGGATCTGTGCTGGAAGCTGTAAGCTCTGTACTTCTGAGAGGCTGCATCCCGAATGAGCGGGAAAACTGATGCCCTCTGTCTTAGAACATAGAACATAGAATATTACAGCGCAGTACGGGCCCTTCGGCCCTCAATGTTGCGCTGACCCGTGAAACCATCTGAAGCCTATCTGACCTACACTATTCCATTTTCATCCATATGTCTATCGTGACCACTTAAATGCCCTTAAATTTGGCGAGTCTACTACTGTTGCAGGCAGGGCGTTCCACACCCCTACTGTGGGAGGCTGTGGTGGGGGGATGGGGTGAAGGGCTGGGGTGAGGTTGTGGGGTGAGGGGGTGGGGTGAGGGGCTGTGGTGGGAGGGTGGGGTGAGGGTGTGGAGTGAGGGGCTCGGGTGAGGGTGTGGGGGGAGGGGCTGGGGCGAGGGGGCGGGGTGAGGGGCTCGGGTGAGAGGCTGGGGTGAGGGGGTGGGATGAGGGGGTGGGGTGAGAGGCTGGGGTGAGGGTGAGGGGATGGGGTACACCAACATCCTACTCATCTTTTCCCCGGCCGTGTACACTGCCACTCTGGCCTGCCACAATTGCCCTATCACCTTCCCCACAGACACCAACCCAAACTCCATCTGGAGCCTCTGGCTCTCCTTTAGTAGCCCCTCCTCTAGCGCAGCTGAGTACCTCTGATCCACCCTCAAAATCGCATCCACCCGCCTCGCTCTCTCCTCTCACTGCACCTCTCCCTATGGATTGGATTGGATTGGATTGGATTTGTTTATTGTCACGTGTACCGAGGTACAGTGAAAAGTATTTTTCTGCAAGCAGCTCAACAGATCATTCAGTATATGGGAAGAAAAGGGAATTGAACAGAATTCAAGAAAATACATGAGAATACATAATAGGGCAACACAAGATATACAATGTAACTACATAAGCATTGGCATCGGATGAAGCAGACAGGGTGTAGTGTTAATGAGGACAGTCCATAAAAGGGTCATTTAGGAGTCTGGTGACAGTGGGGAAGAAGCTGTTTTTGAGTCTGTTCGTCCGTGTTCTCAGACTTCTGAATCTCCTGCCCGATGGAAGAAGTTGGAAAAGTGAGTAAGCCGGGTGGGAGGGATCCTTGATTATGCTGCCTGCTTTCCCCCGGCAGCGGGAGGTGTAGATGGAATCAATGGATGGGAGGCAGGTTCGTGTGATGGATTGGGCGGTATTCACGACTCTCTGAAGTTCCTTGCGGTCCTGGGCCGAGCAGTTGCCATACCAGGCTGTGATGCAGCCCGAGAGGATGCTCTCTATAGTGCATCTGTAAAAGTTGGTAAGAGTTAATGTGGACATGCCAAATTTCCTTAGTTTCCTGAGGAAGTAAAGGCGCTGTTGTGCTTTCTTGGTGATAGCGTCGACATGAGTGGACCAGGATAGATTTTTGGTGATGTGCACCCCTAGGAATTTGAAACTGCTCACCATCTCTACCTCGGCTCCGTTGATGCTGACAGGGGTGTGTACAGTACTTTGCTTCCTGAAGTCGATGACCAGCTCTTTAGTTTTGCTGGCATTAAGGGAGAGATTGTTGTCGTTGCACCACTCCACTAAGTTCTCTAAGCACCCTATGTGCTCGGATTGCCTGACGTACCTCCCACAGCCTGGAGGCCGTGACCACTCCCGTGTCATTCTGCTCCGTATACCCTCGATGGTCGCCCTCACCCTCTCACACACACACCCTCGTCCACTAACAAGCCTAAATCCAACTTCCACTGCGGCCGCAGGGCCTCCCCCAGAATCACCCACATATCCACCCAATGTGGTGGGTGGTCAGAGACCCCAATCACTGAAAACTCCGAGTCGGCCACCCAGCCAGCATCGCCTTGTCCATCGCGATAAAATCAATGCAGCAATACACCCGGTGCACATGTGAGAAGTAAGAGAACTCCTTCACCCTTGGCCTCCCAAAGCTCCACGGCCCACCCCCCCTTCCCCCCATACATTCCATGAACCCCTTCAACTCCTTCCCCACCGACAACACCATCAATGACCTGGGACATGACTGGTCCAACCTCTGATCCAAAACTATGTTAAAATCCCCCCCCCCCCCCCCCCGGATTATCAGCCGGTGGGTGTCCAGATCTGGGATCTTCCCTCATACCCGACTCCTAAAGTCCACTTCATCTCAATTTGAGGTATAAACATTCACCAGGACCACCGGCATCCCCTCCAGCTTCCCACTGACCATCACGTACCTACAATGGTACCTCCAATTCTCCCCACCTCGAAAACCACTTTCTTATTGACCAGCACCACCATTCCCCTCATCTTCATGTCCAACCCTGAGTGGAACACCTGCCCCACCCATCTCTTCCTCAGCCTCGTCTATCACCTTCCCCCAGCGTCAGATGCGGCTCCTGCAGGAACACAACATCCACCTTTAAACTCTTCATGTCTGCAAAAAAACGCTACCGTTTATCCCACCCATTCAACCCTTGCATGTTCCAAGTAACCAGCCTATTCGCTTCCATTAACAAGCCCAATCAGCCAGCATGGTGGACCCTGCCCAGGGTGTCTGACTAACCTTCTGCCCCCCAATCCACCTCTCATGCCCCATCACTCCCAAGATCAAAGATACAAGAAAAAAACAAAAGGCTCCATCACCATCACTGCATCCCATGTTGTAACTGTAATGATATAGATAATCGAAGGAGAGTAAAGTGTTAACAAGATGATGCTCATGTACATCAACACTAGATGGCATCTCTAAGTAGTCTTATAAAAGGCTGTGTCTCTTGGCATTCTGGGAGAAAGCTGAGGCGAAAGTGGAGGGGAAGCTGTTGGAAAGCAGATATAGAAGGATAGTGTGAAGTTGAGTTAGAGTGCAGGTTGTATATTAGAGAGATTATTAATTACTGTATCTCAGATTCAGTACTATTATTTTGTTAACTGTTACTCAGTAGAGTGTGTGAACCAAGTTAAGTACTGTAAAAAAAATTAGTTTTGATTTAAACATAAAGCTTTATGTTCTTTGTGAACACTATGACTTTAGCTATTTTGGAGAACAATACAATGAACATAACATGGTACCAGAAAATACTGAATTAATTTAGTTAGAAAATAGTTAGAATCTCAGAAGAAAGAAAACCAGCTCAGACTTTGATGGCAAGACTACTTCCAGCCCGGTTATTTCAACACACAGACAAGTCTGGACCTAATGGAAAAACTGCAAACTCTGCTACAGTTTCGGACTTCTGGCAAAATTGATGTAAACTGGAAAATATTTGAGCAACAATTCCAACTATTCCTCTCTGCCTCAGATTTAGATAATGCTAGTGATAACAGAAAATTCACATTATTTTTAACAATGGCTGCACCACATCCGATTGAACTTTATAACTCTTTCCAATTCTCCTCGGAAGATGACAAAAAAAAGTATGATATTGTAATTGAAAAATTTGATCTTGATTGTAAAGCTCAAATTAATGAAACATATGATTGGGTTATCTTTAAAAGGAGAGTGCAAAAAAGATGGAGAATTTGTAGATTGCTTCATTACAGATTTAAGACTAAAGTCACAAACCTGTAACTTCTCTATATTGTCAGACTCAATGATCAGAGATCAAATCGTTTTTGGAATCATAGATGAGAAACTCAGAGAATGTTTATTAATGCAAAAAAAATTTAAATTAGAAAATGCTATTGAAAGGTAGTGAGCGAATGAAACATCTAAAAATCAGAACTCTGAAATTCTGGTTAAAGAAAAGGGCGTGAAAACGCACGTCGGGGCCGACTACGTTGGATCGGTAGTGCATTTAAGAAAAATAAGCATTTTGGATGGCAGCCACAATGCGCACAGTCGACCTGCACATGCGTACTTCAACAACTACGCAATTTGGATGAAGACCGTTCTGCGCATGCGCACAAATAATTTACGCATGACGAAAGTAACGTCACGACATGTGGACGTTGTGGATACGCCCACCCACGTCGAAAATGCCTAGCAGATGGAAAAACCTGCTCCTAAATGTTCCAAACTGAATCACTTTGAAAATCGCTTATTGTCACAAGTAGGCTTCAAATGAAGTTACTGTGAAAAGCCCTTAGTCACCACATTCCAGCGCCTGTTCAGGGAGGCTGGTACAGGAATTGAATCATGCCCCTGTAAATTGCTGTTCAATGCAGAACTAGATTGTTGAAGCCAATAGATCTTCACTATTAGGTGCACAAGCTTGTCAGGATTTACAACTTGTGAAACAAATCTACAGCACCAGCAAATCTCTTCCACCTGTGCAGGAAGATAGTGAAAGCATCCTCACTAATGTTCCTCAGGAATTTGAAGGTATGAGTAGGCAGCACGGTAGCTCAGTGGTCAGCACTGTTGCTTCACAGCTCCAGGGTCCCAGGTTCGATTCCTCCCCGTGTCTGCATGCGTTTCCTCCGGGTGCTCCGGTGGAAGGTCAGGTGGATTGGCCATGATAAATTGCCCTCAGTGTCCAAAAAAGGTTAGGTGGGGTTATGGGGATAGAGTGGAGGTGGGGGGATAGGGCGGGGTTTTGGGGATAGGGTGGAGGTGGGGGGATAGGGCGGGGTTGTGGGGATAGGGTGGAGGTGTGGGGATAGGGCGGAGGTGTGGGGATAGGGTGGAGGTGGGGGGATAGGGCGGAGGTGTGGGGATAGGGCGGAGGTGTGGGGATAGGGCGGAGGTGTGGGGATAGGGCGGAGGTGTGGGGATAGGGTGGAGGTGTGGGGATAGGGCGGAGGTGTGGGGATAGGGCGGAGGTGTGGGGATAGGGCGGAGGTGTGGGATGGGGTGGAGGCGTGCGGATAGGGTGGAGGTGTTGACCTTGGGTAGGGTGCTCTTCCCAAGAGCCAGTGCAGATTCAATGGGCCAAATGGACTCCTTCTGCACTGTAAATTCTATGAATACAAGATTCAACTGAAAGCGAATGCTAAACCAGTGGTACACCCTCCAAGAAGAGTTCCTTCCAAAGCGAAGCCGAGCAGTATCTCTGGCAGCAGCGCACCCCTCCCCGTGAACTTAATGCATTCTATGCTCGGTTCGAGCAGGAAACCAATGATTCGCTGTCGAGTGCCCCAGAAGTCCAGAACTCACCCATACCCACCATCACAGTTTCCAAAGTCAGATTGACCTTCCTGAAAGTGAACCCACGGAAGGCGATGGGCCCGGACGGGATCCTGGTCGTGCACTCAGAGCCTGCGCAGACCAGCTGACAGAGGTATTCACAGACATCTTCAACCTGTCCCTACTCCGCTCCGAGGTCCCCACCTGCTTCAAGAAGACCACCATCATACCGGTGCCAAAGAAGAACTAGGCAAAATGCCTCAATGACTACCGTCATTGCTTCGAGAGGTTGGTCATGAAGCGCATCACCACCATACTCCCAGAACGCTTTGATCCACTGCAATTAGCATATCACTGCAATCGGTCCACAGCAGACACTATCTCCCTGGCCCTACATGCATTCCTAGGGCATGTCGACAATAAGGACTCCTACATCATACTCTTCTTTATAGACTACAGCTCCGCCTTCAACACCATAATCCCAGCCAAGCTCATATCAAAGCTCCAAAACCTAGTCCTTGGCTCTTCACTCTGCAACTGGATCCTCGACTTTCTGACCCACAGACCACAATCAATAAGAATAAACAACAACACCTCCTTCACAATAGTCCTCGGTACAGGGGCCCCGCAAGGCTGAGTACTTAGCCCCCTACTATACTCCTGTCCACACACGACTGCGTGGCAAAATTTGGTTCCAACTCCTCTACAAGTTTGTTGATGACACGACCATAGTAGGGCTGGATCTCAAATAACGACGAGTCAGAATACAGGAGGGAGATAGAGAACCTAGTGGAGTGGTGCAGTGACAACAATCTCTCCCTCAATGTCAGCAAAACTAAAGAGCTGGGCATTGACTTCAGGAAGCAAAGTACTGTACACACCCCTGTCAGCATCAACGGGGCCGAGGTGGAGATGGTTAGCAGTTTCAAATTCCTTGGGGCTGCACATCACCAAAAATCTGTCCTGGTCCACCCATGTTGACGCGACTACCAAGAAAGCACAACAGCGCCTATACTTCGTCAGGAAACTAAGAAAATTCAGCATGTCTACATTAAGTCCTACCAACTTTTACAGATGCATCATAGAAAGCATCCTATCGGGCTGCATCACAGCCTGGTATGGCAACTGCTCGGCCCAGGACCGCAAGAAACTTCAGAGTCGTGAACACAGCCCAGTCTGTCCCATGAACTTGCTTCCCATCCATTGATTCCATCTACACCTCCCGCTGCCTGGGGAAAGTGGGCAGTGTCATGTGAGAGTACCATTAAGAAATAAATGTTTAAGCAATGTACCGTTAAGACATGAGGCAGCTCATATTACTGAAGTGATGTCAGAGGGTGGGGGTAGCTGAGTTGGGCTCACTTCTGCTTTTTGGGACTTTTGGTTTCAGTTTTGAGAGAGAGCAGTTGAAAAGTGCCTGGCTGGTTTGCTGTGAGCTGTTTGAAAGGAAAAGAGCTTGGGTGTGCCTGTGTTTGCAATGAGCTGGATCTGCGGTGATCTCTGCCATGAAAGACTATCTCTGAATCATTTGGGTGATTTAAACTCATAATAGTAATGTCTTTAACCTGATGTGTTTCTGTTTAAAGGTGTTAAGTCTTTTGGGGGTTTGAAGGAACATTTTGAGGGATTATTTAGTGTTGTATTATTTTTGGAGTTACCTTTGAAGTAAGGGGTGTTAAAAGGTTAAGTTGAATTCATGGAATAAACATTGTTTTGTGTTTAAAAACCCACGTGTCCATAATTGTAATACCACACCTAGAGAACAAGCCGTGTGCTTCAAAAGCAACAATATATTAAAGGGAGAGGTTGGTTGAACTCCATGATACATTTTGGGGTTCTGAAAACACCGCTCCCATAACAGAAGCATAATCAAAGACCCCTCCCACCCCGCTTACTCACTCTTCCAACTTCTTCCATTGGGCAGGAGATACAGAAGTCTGAAAACACGCACGAGCAGACTCAAAAACAGCTTCTTCCCCACTGTCACCAGACTCCTAAATGATCCCTCTTATGGACTGACCTCATTAACACTACACCCTGTATGCTTCATCCAATGCCAGTGTTTATGTAGTTACATTCTGTACCTTGTGTTGCCCTATTATGTATTTTGTTTTTATTTTATTTTCATGTACTTAATGTACTCATTGAGATGCTTGCAGAAAGATACTTTTCACTGGACCTCGGTACACGTGACAAATCCAATCCAATCCAATCCAATCCTGCTCCATTACGTGACCGTCTCAAGCAAGAACTGGAACGCACGCAGCACCTTAGAATCATTTCCAAGATCACAGAACCAACAGATTGGGCCAGCTCGATGGTGTGCGTGAAAAAACCCAATGGTGACCTCAGGATTTGTATTGATCCGAAGGATCTGAATATGAACATCAGACGTGAGACTATCCAATACCGAAACGTGAAGAGGTTACGAGTGAAATGGCTAATGCCCATATTCTCTAAGCTGGACGCTTCCAGAGGTTTTTGGTCAATGCAGGTGGATGACACAAGCAAAAAATTGTGTTCATTCAACACACCGTTTGGTCGTTACTGCTTTAACAGAATGCCATTTGGCTTAATCTCAGCATCTGAGATATTCCATCGTGCCATGGTACAGATGACAGAAGGCATAGATGGAGTCCGGGTGTTTGTTGATGACGTTATAATCTGGTCATCAACGCGTGAAGAACATAATGCAAGATTCTTGCAAGTGTACCAGAGAATACACAAAGTGCAACTTTGGTATCTCAACGTCAAAATTTCTGGGTGATCAAATCTCAGAACATGGTGTGCACCCAGGTGACGATAAGATTGCTGCCATTCAGAAGATGACAGTCCCAGAAGACAAGAAAGCAGTTTTGAGATTCTTTGGTGTCGGAAATTTCCAAGGCAAATTTATCTCCAACCTAGCTTCACAAACAATTGCCTTGCGTAACCTCATTATGAAGAACACATTATTATTGTGGACTGCTCACAATGAAAACAGTCAAAATGATAAAAAGCAATTCGGCAATAAGAAACCTCCTCTCACCAGACAGATAGGGCTAGCTCGCAAGATTATAGGAAAGGAGGATCCTCCCAGTTGCTCTGGCATGCCGATGTTCCCCTATTCAAGCGATATGGAAGACGAGGAGAATTTGAACCCTGGACCCCACCCTCATTTTGCGCTCCCCGATCTTGCAATTCCACTGTCCTAAGTCCTGACTCCCGCTTCTGATCCCATTACCAATGAAACTCCTGCTAATGTATCCCCCTCAGCGACACGCACTCGGTCACAGACGCAAGCCGTAAATATCGAACAACCCTTCTCTACGGAAAACATGATAATTGACTAAAAGGTGTTGATTAAAAGATCCACAATAAGGAAATTATAGAAGTGAAGTTAATAAGTTATCAATTTAGAAGCATGCTGGGAATAATGACTGGATTTTAACATTTCTTTTGCATGAAATTTAGATGATCAGATGATGTTAACTAACTACTGCTTGGAATGTTGTACTGGCCTTATTATGTTTTTATATTGTTTTTAAACTATTGGCAAAACATTCATATCTCCTCTTGCAAATGTTCCCAAGCTTCCCAAAATGTTTTCAAAGTTGTTCAGTTCACACTATATCAGTTTAAAAGAAAGTAACTTTACAAATAAGAGTAATTGAAATATGAATAAGTTTTTAGATTGCGTGAAAAGACGTAAATAGCATCACGCCAAGTTCTCCGCCCCTTAGATTCTGCAGGAAACATTAACCATTTCAACAGACAGTTGGTCTTTTCTGAATTGACAAAGAAAAAATACTTCTCAAAGAATAGCTAATACCTCTAAAATTAATCAGTGCAAATTGACTTAAATGGAATAACACAGATAAAGTTTTCGAGAATGAAAAATTTTTGTTCAAAATTTGTCCGCAAGGACAAGGGCTGAATCCAAGAGAGAGAAAGAGAGACAGAGGAAGAGATTGAAGGAGAGAGAGAGAGCCAGCGACAAGAGACAGGAACTGGTAGAGAGAGCGAAAGAGAGCGAGTCAGGGAGAGGCAGAGATGGAGAGGTAGGCAGATAAAGAGAAAGAGCAACAAGAGTTCCAAAGACAGACAGAGTTATGTAGAGAGGGAGAGAGATAGATAAGAGAGAGAGGGAAAGAATTCATATTTCATTTTTCAGACTTTGACTTTAAAAATTATGTTTCAAGCTGTGATTATTTGAAAGAGGTAAAGAGATATTGATGCCAACATGGTCCTTGTTATTACTTGAAACCTTCGCGATAAAAGGTTCCCGTTAACTTTGTAAGGCGGGTGGCATAGAATCTTTACGGTGTCACCTTCGAGCTGTTAATTGGTTTGTACGGAGCGCGATTACTCCGTGATTTAAATTATAATCTCCTGCAGATGCGGATAACTCTGCTTAACAACACATAAACAGGGCAAAAAGCGTGCGGACCCTGACATAAAACATCACACACATAATTTCCTTAATCAATTGTTAAAATTGTAATCGGAGTACCATCTGGCATCAGACAAAGTGTCCAATGGGTAAAACTTTAGATGCAACTTTTTAAAATGGCAGCGTACTGCAAACGCTGTGTGAACAACTAAAGACCTATCAACAGTAATAGAAGCTCAACAAGTGATTTAGGAAAATAATAGGGGGTCAACTGCTAAAAAGTTAGTTGCTCTATGGAGGGAATATTGTCCAAAATTGAAGGATGCCTCCTTGTTAGCCAGCTGGCAGGATAAAGAATTAAAATTGGGTATAGAATTGACAGGTCTTGAAAACGGAATGCGCATATGGAAAAGAACCAAGTTAGGCTATCCACCTTGATTAGAAAGTTGCTAAAACACTCCATTAGTTTTTGTTCAGGAATATCTGAGGATAACAAATCTCCCAAAATGAAAAAAAGGGGAGCAAAGTCAAAACAAGATTACGGTTAGGAACTTAACAATGGATTCTAGTCTAAAATAACTTCAGATCGTTTCAGGCTGTCCAGACGGACACTGCAAATTCGGAGCGGTAATACAGTGCATTGATAATGGTATGTTTATAGAACTGTCTCAAATACGAGGTCACCAGCTGCAAGATTTAATAACTTCTGTGCCTGCGCCTGATTGCTCTGTGTTCTATGCTGGCAGCTAACGTTAACCCTGAGTACCACTGTTTAAAACACCCGATAGAGTCCAGATGAGAGAATATAGTGACCCAAGCCTTGATAACCGCATTACTATATCACCTATCCCGCAGGCCCAGCTTCGAAACGTTCCCCTATTCACTACTCCACAGTGGTGGTCGATTGATTTTGATCCCTCACACTTTTCACCTCCCTTAGATATTCCCAATCCACATGTCACACTTTGCTACGATCATACAGTATGCTCGCCCGATTTAGAACATAGAACATAGAACAGTACAGCACAGAATAGGCCCTTCGGCCCTTGATGTTGTGCCGAGCCATGATCACCCTACTCAAACCCACGTATCCACCCTATACCCGTAACCCAACAACCCCCCCTTAACCTTACTTTTTAGGACACTACGGGCAATTTAGCATGGCCAATCCACCTTACCCGCACATCTTTGGACTGTGGGAGGAAACCGGAGCACCCGGAGGAAACCCACGCACACACAGGGAGGATGTGCAGACTCCGCACAGACAGTGACCCAGCCGGGAATCGAACCTGGGACCCTGGAGCTGTGAAGCATTTATGCTAACCACCATGCTACCGTGCATGAGAGCATTTACCACAAGGTAAATTTACCACAAGAAAGGGTCTGCCTTTCTTGTCAATTTACCCCACAGCCTATGGCATCAGTCGAGACTTGTATCACCCCACATGACCCTTTCTGTCAACGAAGGCTACAGTGCCAAGTCCTTGGGATTTCTGGCAGCTGCACTACGAGGACAAGCTGATCCTTTCCTTAATGATAGTCAAACCCCACCCGCAGGCACTTTAGAATATTTTAAACGCCCATTTGTCCACATTGGCACACTGCACCATCATCATTCAACCCAATCTACGACTCCTGAACTACCCACAGATTTATGGGCAGCCTCCAAACACGAAGTTGTTCTCACTAATGTCCCTCCTGTTATTAGAGTCAAACCTGATATGCCCTTGCCCTCTATTTCACAGTACCCTTTGCGTCCCGAGGCTGAAGAAGGAGTCTCGGTCATGATTCAATCGTTCCTTCAACAGGAAATTCTGATACCGTGCCAATCGCCCTGTAACACCCCGATTCTTCCAGTTCCTAAGATAGGAAGACCATCCGAATAGCGTTTAGTCCAAGACCTCCGGCTTATTAATCAGATAGTTGAACCCTTACATCCCATTGTCCCAAATCCAGCGACAATCCTTAGCAATGTCCCACCGGAAGCGACTATTTTTACCCTTGTTGATTTGCAACATGCCTTTTTTGCGATACCCCTCGCCCCTGAATCACAGTATTTGTTTGCCTTTACATTTAAGGGGACACAATACACTTGGACTAGACTCCCACAGGGCTTCATTCATTCTCCAACCCTTTTCTCACAGGCATTGCACCCCCAGTTAGCGACATTAGCACCTCCTGGTGGCTCCACCATCATTCAATATGTTGATGACTTACTCCTTGCCAGCCCTGATTTCATCGCTAACCAACGTGACACTTTTTACCTGCTCATCCGTCTCCATTCATGGGGATATGTGATCCCGCCCGCTAAAGTTCATAAAGGCCAACGACAAGTCAAATTTTTGGATGTCCTAATTAGTGCTACTGATCGCTCCCTTACTCAGGAACGCATTACTCCTATACTGCAGACCCCATTTCCTACATCACCCAAGCAGGTGCAAGCCTTTTTAGGATTAGTGAACTTTTGCAGACAATGGATTCCGAATGTTACTGTATATACTAAAGAATTAACTCCGTACTCCTCTCAAAATGCTCCTCTTAAGTTTGATCTACCTGATTCAGCAAAGCTATCTTTTATTACTCTGAAAAATGCCCTGGCTACCGCCCCAGCACACGACCTATGTATGACAGACCTTTTCACCCAAATTCTTACTGCTGTCCATTTGTTAGCACAGGCAGCCTCTAATCTAACCCTTCACCAGCAAGTACAAGTGCATACTTCACACTCTATTGTGGCTCTCCTAATGTCTCAGCAAACCCAGCATCTGACTCAAGCGCGATTGAGCCGCTATGATGTTTCACTATTGCAAAACCCCTGTATCTCTTTTCATTATTGTTCAACCTTAAATCCTGCTGTGTTCCTTTAACAGCCCCCCGATAACCTTGAGGACCCACCACACGATTGTTTGCTTCGGAATCACTTCCTTACTGCACCTCGCCCGGATTTAACAGAGAGGCCTATTGATAATCCAGATCTAATTTTTTATGTTGATGGCAGTTCCTCCATTTCCCAATTTGGTGTCCCACAGTTGGGATATGCCGCGGTAACCGACACTGACGTGCAAGAAGCAGCAGCCTTCCAGGTCCCTGTCTCTGCACAAAAAGCCGCGCTATTCGCCCTTACTCGAGCATGTATTTTGGCCACAGACAAAAGTACTAATGTTTACACTGACCCCATTATTTCTGCCGCCTCTGGCAACAGCGAGGTTTTCTCACCTCTGTGGGAACTCCCATTCAAAATGCACTTTGGGTTAAAAATCTCCTCGATGCTATTCAGCTACCCCGTCAATTGGCAGTTATTAAATGCGTTGCGCACATGAAGGGTGACACTCCTGTTCAATTAGGAAATGCCCGTGCTGATTCAGCTGCTAAAACTGCAGCTTCATCAACCTCTTTAATTGTTCCCAGTGGGGCTAAGCAGGCTCTAAACCAGGTACCTGCATTACGGACGAAGGGCATGCCAGAGATAGCTGAAGTTCAAAATTTGCAGAGGGACGCCTCTGATTCTGAGCGAACACTATGGAAGTCAATGGGGTGTTCGCACTCCTTGACACGAGACCTCTGGCTGACTCCAGTTGGTCAAGTTTGTATTCTGAATTCTTTATTACCGGTACTTGTTGATTATTTGCATTCTTGTACCCATCTTGGCAAGGAGGGAGTGGTACAGATACTCCTAAAAACTTGGTGGCACCCAGATTTGAATACAGCAGCGCAAACGCGGCTGGATCGATGCGTCATTTGCATGAAACATAATAAGGGTAAAGGTATTAAATGCCCTCCGGGAACCACCCCCTTGCCAGATGATCCTTTTGCTTGTATACAGCTTGATTTTATTGAATTGCCAAAAGCACAGTGCTATAAATATTGTTTAGTAATAATCGATGTGTTTAGTAAATGGATTGAAGCCTTCCCCACCACTAATTGTACGGCACATACAGTTGTGAAGTTGTTGTTAACGGAAGTCATTCCTAGTTTTGGGGTACCCAAAATGGTGAGCTCAGTCAATGGACCACATTTTGTAGCTCGGATCAATACTGAATTGTGCAAAGCCCTTGTAATTAAACAGCAACTGCACTGCGCGTATCACCCGCAGGTAGCAGGAATTCTGGAAAGAACCAACGGGACTTTAAAAGAAAAATTATCTAAATTAACTGAAGAAACTGGATTAAATTGGCTAAAAGTATTACCCTTGGCACTGTTTCACATGCAAGTGACTCCCCATTCGCGGACCGGACTGTCAGCTGCAGAGATAGTCTATGGTCGGCCAATGAGGACTCCCTGGGATGCCCATGAAAAACCCCTAGAGGGAGTAGACCTCCATGTGATGGGGGAACAAATGCAGAACTATTTGAAGCAATTAACACTTTCTTTGAAGTTTCTTCACTCACAGGTAAAACAGGTACATCTACCAGTAACGACAGGGACAGCCGTCCCTCGATATCCAGTGATCAAACCCGGAGACCACGTGTTGGTGAAAAACTGGGACAGAAAGAAACTAGGACAACGCTGGAGCGGACCATTCCTCATATTACTGACGACGCCAACTTCGGTCAAACTTGAAGGACGTTCAAGTTGGATACATCTATCCGATTGCAAGAAGATAGTCTCCAACCCAGACGAGAACACAGGATGAAGATCTTCAGTATAATTTTTGGACTTTCTGGACTACTTAGCCTTGATGGCCACTCGGTAGTAAAAAAAACGAACTAAACGAGACCTGCCTTCCAATACCTATTTACATATGTCATATCTTTACGCCGAAAAATTTAATATTAGCAAGTGTTGGGTTTGTACCCACATCCCCGTCCATTCAAGGGAAGGAATACCTCTCCAATCTCTCCCCCTTCATACCGCAGAAACAGTTGAATGGATTTTACGACAAAACCAAACAGGAATCAGGGGAGATAGGGGGAATATGAAAATATGGAGATCTGCTGGCTATGACATGACTAAATTTTCAGCTTCGTATCAACCTACCTATAATCATGCCTTAACTCCACCCTCCCTCACTGTCCACTCGTATAATGTTCAAGGTTCCATATGTTTTAATAAATCAGGGAAAGGAAAGTTAATGGGGCAAAGTAGATGCAACCTACCAATACAATCCCCTGGATGACATCAGCTGATGATTTTACAGCCTACAATGGAACCTATTTCATATGCGGCACTAAAGCATATCCGTGGCTCCCCATTGATTGGACAGGATCCTGCTTTTTGGGATATGTCATACCCCAAATGCATCACCGACCCATCCTTAAGCACTCCCCATCGCGAGCAAAAAGAACAATTTCTAAAACGGAACGGGCAAGGCATGAACGAACTGATCTACATGGCCTCAGCATTGGAACATATGGCAAACATAACTGCAACAGAAGCCAGGGACACTGGACAGGCACTGGCCGAGGTCTCAGCTGAGCTAGTGACTGTCCGGACCGTGGCATTACAAAATCGACTGGCTTTGGATTATCTGTTAGCCTTGCAGGGAGGAACGTGCGCTATCATAGGCCAAGAGTGCTGTACTTACATTCCAGATGGCTCTGAAAATATCACTAACCTGGCCGACCATATTAAGAAACAGGCTGCTCAAATTCAAGAAATTGGCAGTGAATTTCACGACTATAACCCGCCGGGTTGGCTAGGGTGGTTGGGTCATGGATTATTTGACTGGATCTTTAAGGCCTTTATTCTACTTCAACTAATGCTATTAGGGATAGGATTACTTGCCTGCTTGTGTAAATGCATTTTCAAACGAATCATGGATATACCTATTTAGCTAGTTGTCATGATATGACAAAAGGGGGGAGTGCGGTATTGTGTGAAGCAAATAATGGCATGATGGGAAAACTAATCAAGTCTTCTTGGTACAATTGAATTTAACCTAAGACACAGATTCAGAATACACATAGACAGCATGTCCTGAGAGTCTAGATAAGGCTTGGAACTAGAAGTAGTCTTAATACATAACAAGCTGAACAACTATTTCTTCCTGTTCCTAAACAACTTCTTCCCTTTCTTAAAACAAAGACAAGATAATGATATGAGACTCCAGTCCCCTAAAGGTCGGCAAGGTGACGCCATTGTAACGATTATTACTTATGTTTTACTTTCAATCAAATTCCTGAACAAGCTGTATTCATGTTGTTGCACGTTTTACTATGGGCGTAAAACGCGTTTATTGGAGTGTATTAACACGCCTCCGTATTCGACGTGTGCTTAACACTACTAGGCTCTGTTGTATGTAATTATTCAGCTCTGGGAGTCGCCAGTTGCCGTATAGACAACGTCACAAGTATTCCAAGGTCAAGTTCAAAGTAATAAAGACGATACACCGATTAGTAAGGTTCAAACGATCAATATTTATTATACAGTTATAATAAATACTCATGCACACACTAAGAGACTAAGCTATAACTAAACTTAAGTGAACAGAATACTTATCTAACAGGAACAGGCAAGGTCAGAGAACGAGGCCTTCGTCCTGGTCTTGTACTGCAGCCTTCAGCAAGCGTTCTGGTACTGGGGGTCTAGTGGGCTTGGATCGCGTAGCGAGCGTTGAACTTACGGTTTCGGCGGCTGGTGCTCAACGGCTGGAGTCAGGATGCAAGATGTCTATCAGGGCCGGAGCACGGGTTTAACAGACCGGGCTCTGTGGGGAATTTGCCTTTATACCCCTCTCTAATGTCCTTGCCCCCTTCTAGGCGGGCTCTACCTTTCGGTACCGATTGGAGCGTTTCCAAACGGTTACCTTCGAAATCCTCCAATGCGGGGGCTTTCCTCGATGTTGGGGGGTGGTTTCGATATTCGTTACTCTGGTGCCATCCTGCCTGCACAACCAATTAAGTGTTACATTGAGATGGAAATGTTGCCATTGTTTGTGCCTGGATCTGGGCTGCCTCATCAGAATGCTAAGCGCTTTGCCATTAACACCTTTGGCTTGGAGATCTTGCACCTGGCCAGAAACGGGTTTGCTGCTTGCAAAATGCTAATTAGTTGAGAGCAGGCTGTCTGTTCTCACTAAACAGGCTTTTTTCCTTCTGTCTTCCATTTTAGTTTGGCTCAGTGTCCATTTTGCGTGGCCAGCATGGCTACATTCCCTCCTTGTGATCCTCACAATCATACTATTGTGAAGGATCACCTATGTACGTTGCCTTCCTTGTGTTCTGACCTCTTGCCAGTTCCTGTTCTACTCTATCTTAAACTATGGGAAGAAGAAAATTTTTTAACTAACATCTCTACTTGGCCCTATGTCAAAGGGACATGCATTACTACAACTGGGAACCTCTACCTATCACTATTAACCTTAACCTTAACTTAACATTTCATCACTCTAAAACCTTAATCATTCACACCACAACATCACACTTCCCAACTCGGCAGTCGAGTATGGAACAATATAATACATGGCTGAACTTTTTATTTACAGAGTGTTGTACTCAGTGAGGGGTTGAGGGGTTTGGTGGAATCCGAAGATGGGGGATTGAACTCTATAGATGGGTGAGGTGCTGGAACGAGAGGCTCTCCTCTTCCATTTCCTCAACCTGAGGGTCTGTACTAGTATGATGAGGATCGCGATCACCAACAGTGATTCGATTATATAGCCATGATGTGGAGATGCCGGCGTTGGACTGGGGTGAGCACAGTAAGAAGTCTTACAACACCAGGTTAAAGTCCAACAGGTTTGTTTCAAACACGAGCTTTCGGAGCACGGCTCCTTCTTCAGGTGAATGGAAAGGCTATCGATTATATAGGACATGGAGTACCACGTCATGAATTTAGTGCACCAGGTCTGAACCTCGCTGATCAGAGCTGAGCACTGGGGGTTTGCTGTAATTGAAACATTTACGGTGGGGGTTGTGGGGGAAACGTGTCTTGTTTCCACACATATACACATAACATTTAGAAACAATAGGTGGGTTTCCATCATTTTGCTGTTCTTCTTCTTTCTCTTCCTTCTTCCTCCGGTATTGACAATCCTGGCTTCGACCTCTGTCTCGACCTTTGAAACCTTTGGGATCAAGCACAGTATCTGTCAATACACAGTTTAAGACCTTTACTTGTTAGTGCATCTGTCTTTCAAAACCCAATTGACCCTTTAAAATGACTGGCTAAGTCACACCCTGTGACTCCCCTCATTTTTTTTTTTCAAAAGCGAATTTAAAGACCAGCATACACCTAACAATCCTTCCTTCTGCGAGCCGTCTCGCAGGCTTTGCTGATTTACCATCCGAATGTTCCCGGATGTAAATAGCATGTGGGATGGCGGCCGAAGGGCTACCTAACTTAAAATGAAAACAAACTTTGAAACAAACATCCGAATGAGTTGCGTATGGGCCGCGACGGGTATGAGTTGGATGGGATCCCCGGGTAGGGCGTGCTGTGCCATACCCGAGCTTGGCTGACCAAGTTTGTTTCTCAGACAGGGCGGGTCCTCAGTGCCGTTTGTCCACTGCCTGAGTAACCTGGAAAAAAAACGGGTACGAATGCGTTCATCATGACTTGCAGCCTCTATTCGCCGAATAGAGGGGCACCTAAAAAAACCAAGGGAGCCAAGATGCTCCAACTGAGGACATCACTGAAGTTCTCAGAGATATCTGCGGACAAACTATTTGGCGTGTGGCCTTACAACTTTGGAAAAGATCTCCAATCAAACCGAAGTTCTCAAAAGTTTCGGCAGACAAACTAACGTGTATGTGAGGTGGTCACAATCTTTTCAGCTGAAAAGAAGATGTCCATCCTCCAGCGGAACAATTTACAATCCTGAAAACAAACAAACATAAAACGAAGACAAACATACGTGCAGGTTCCATCAGAAAGGACATCGTTTCCCTCAAACGATTCCTATTTTACATCATCTGGACACCTCACTTTGAGTCTGCCTCTGTGAACAGGGTCACAAAGGGGTTGCCGTGTCGGGATTCAGACATTGCGTCGTCCTGCTCTCCCGGATCCCACACCCTTGTGTGGATCAGGCATGCAACTTTGGAATTGTGTGACCGGGGGTCACTTTCATCGTTACGGACAAGTCTGTACGAATTGTCCCTGTGCCATAATGTAGTGTCGAGTGTGTTGTCGGGGTAGTCGGGGTCGGGTGGTGGTTCTGGATATTTGAGGTAGGTGACTTCCATGGGGTCACTGGAGTCGGGGTCGTAGTTGGTGCAGTGTGGGCTGTATGGCTGTGTGCTGTCGCTGTCTTCAGAGTCAGTGTCAGTCTTGCTGTCTCTGCTGTGGCAGCTTGTGGGCGTGTCGGGGCGTGCTCTGTAGTGGTCTGTGGGCGGAGTCGTGGGCGAGTCCGTGGATGAACTGGTCTGTGAGGGGGATGGTGAAGAAGTGTCTCTGGTGGGCGGGGTGAAGTGTTCTGCTGTATCCAGCAGGACATGGTGAGCATGGTTGGCCTGTGTTCCATATGCCTTTAACTGGTTGATATGGAACCACGCGGTCTTCCCATTAGGATACTTTATCCTGTAAACGGAGGGGCTAATTTTGTCCGAAATTGAGTAGGGACCGGAATATTTTGGAGCCAAAAAACTGCTGGGGTTATAAACAGATAACATTACCTGTTGCCCAACCTGGAATTCTGTGGTGTGTACGGTCTTATTGAAACAGGCAGTACGTTGCTGTCGGCGTTTCCCTAGCTGGACTGCGGCTGCGATCTGTGCAGACCTCACAGTCTCAACTAGATCTTTAACTGCCTTTTCATGTGTGAGGGCCGTCACTTCAGGGCTAGTCATGTCCAGTCCTAAAAGGAATTCTGTACCTTTCATAGGGCGTCCGGTCATGAGTGTATGTGGTGTGTATCCTGTAGATGTGGAGACAGTGTTCCTTATGAACATGAGTGCAAAGGGGAGCACTGAATCCCATGTGGAATTATTCTCTTGAACCATTTTCCTGAGGGTCGTTTTTAGGGTCCGATTCATGCGCTCCACAATCCCGCTGGACTGTGGATGATACGCAATATGGAAGTTTTGTTTGATACCGAATATTGTCAGGACGTTCCTCATGACCCGTCCTGTAAAGTGAGATCCCTGGTCCGATCGATACTTCGGGGTAAACCCCATCTCGTGAAGATGTGGTGGGTCAGGATCTTTGCAGCTGTCTTAGCTGTGTTTGTACGTGATGGAAATGCCTCTACCCATTTTGTAAAGGTATCTATCACCACCAGAACATACTTATAGCCATTCCGACAAGGGGGCAATGGACCTATAAAATCGATCTGGAGGTTTGTCCAAGGGCCGTTAACTGGGCGAGTATGCCGAAGTTGTGCTTTCTTAGAATACCGCTCCGGGTTATTCTGAGCACAAATCAGGCAATTCTCTATATAGTGTGTGACATCTGTCCTGAGATTAGGCCACCAACAGAGTTGCCTGAGGTGCCTCGTTGTTGCATCAATTCTCTGATGCCCGTGGTTGTCGTGAAATAAAGCAATCATTGCATTTCTATCCTGCTGTGGGACCACATAAAGTTGATCCTTAATGATCACACCCTCATGTGTGGTCAGTGCGTGTTTAAAGTGCTCGTACGCAGGCACAAAGTTTCCCTTGTAAACCTCCCTGAGGTCTCCGTCCTGTTTCTGTGCTGCTACGAGATCTTTAACCTCTGTTTGTGAGACTTGTACTGCGCTCACAGGGGCGCTAGCTGGTGCGCTAGCTGGGGGGGTCCATAAGTGTCCTCTCCTGGAACCTGCCTTAGCCAACGCGTCGGCTTTTACATTCCCAGGGGGTGATGACCTATGGTGGCTGCGAACTTTTATTATGCCGAAGGTCCTGTCCTTCGCTTTCTCTAGAATATGCTGGAGTAGAGGGGCTGATGGAAGGGGTTTTCCGTCTGCGGATACAAAACCTCGTGTCCTCCACAGGGGCAGAAAATCTGTTAGACTGTTGCAGACATATAAACTGTCCGAATATATGTCTGCTGGGCTGGGGAAAGAATCGGGGTGGTCCACTATATACGCTATGGCTGCTAGCTCTGCTGCCTGCGCGCCTAAGTGACCAGGTAACTTCAGTGCTATTTCCTCGAGAGCGCGCCCCTGCGCGTCCTCGACGTAGATGCCGCATCCTGTGATACGCTCACCATTTAAAACTGTGGATGAACCGTCCACGTATATCTTGAGGGGTCCACACGTGTCTGTGTGTGGGGTGCCTTGTGTTGGGTTTCCTAGCTTCCTGGGGGGTGTTTTTGCTATGAAGGGGCCTGTGTTATGCAGGGGAGCTACAATTTCACAGTCATGGGGCTGGCCGGGGTATTGGAGGTTGTCTGCTAAATATGTGTGTGTGCGTGTCCGTTTTACAGTAATGTCCCGTCCTTGTAAAAGTAGGGTCCACCTAGCTGCCCTAATCTGGCTAACTGAACCGTCCTTCAGTCGACCGTCTAGTAGTAGCTGTGTGGGTGTGTGTTCGGTTAGAATGGTGATGGGGTTTAGTCCGGTTATGTATGAAAAGTACTGTACTGCCCAGAAGACAGCAAGGAGGTGCCTCTCACAGGCAGAGAATCCTTGTTCTACCGGGTCTAACAGTCGGGAGGCATAAGCCACTGGTCTTAACTGCTCGTGCCGTTCCTGAAGCAACACGGCCGAGAGGGTCAGATCTGTGCTAGCTACCTCGATTGCGTACGGGGAAAGTTGGTCTGGGACTAGCAGCGCGGGTGCTGCACTGAGGGCTCGTTTTAACTCTTCCACAGCCTCTGTATGCTGCGGAAGCCATTCCCAGGGGGCTCCTTTCTTAAGGAGGTCTGAAAGTGGGGCGGCTTTTGTCGCGAATCCGTCTATGTGGTTCCGACAATAACCAACCAGTCCTAAAAACGACCGGAGGGATGATACATTCTGGGGAAGGGGCAATTTGACAATCGAATCAATTCTTTTGAATTTGATCTCGCGTTTGCCGTGCGTGATGACTGTTCCCAAATACATCACTTTACTTTCCAATATCTGGGCCTTTCTGGGGTTAACTTTACATCCAATTGAAGTCAACAATTCCAGGAGTTCGGCCAGAAGCGAAATGTGCTCTGCCTTTGTGTCTGTCTGCAGTAGTAGGTCGTCTACATACTGTACCAGACATTCGGGGCGGGAAAATTTTTCTAGTCCACTTGCCAGCTGTCGGTGGAAAATGGAGGGTGAATTGTGGAATCCTTGTGGGAGGCATGTCCACGTATACTGCTGAGTTTTAAAAGTGAATGCAAATTTGTATTGGCACGCTTTTGCCAATGGTATGGACCAGAATCCGTTACTGATATCCAATACCGTGAAGTACTTGGCGTTGAGACCCTGCTTGAGCATGGTCTCGGGACTAGTAGCTACCGTTGGGGCTACTGCGGGGGTTACTTTATTGAGTTCCCGATAATCGATGGTCAGACGCCATGATCCATCGGGCTTCCTCACTGGCCAAATAGGAGCATTGTTGGTGGAGGCTACCGTTCTCAGTACACCTTGGTCCAACAAGCTACCTATAACCTTTTCTATTTCCACCTCTGCCTCGAGGGGAAATCTATATTGCTTTTGCGGTCGGGGGTCCTGTCCGGTAACATGAACTTGTCCAGTCATTCTGCCACAGTCATGACGGTGACTTGCAAATGCTGTCCTGTGTTTGTTCAGTAGGGCCTTAATTTGTCTGTCGGTGTGGAGTGTAGTCAGGTCGAATGAGTACTCTCCCACTGCGCTAATCCGATTAGCGTAGTCTCCTACTGTGAGGGTGGCTGGTGCTCTGTCTGCTCTAGCCATGCGCCAGACACACTGGTTCACTGGGTCGAACGATAAGCTGTGTGTGTTCATAAAATCAATCCCTAGGATGTGTTCTGCTGTCCTGGGAAGGTTTACTAGAACTACGGGGTGCCTTGTGCTAATGTTCCCTAGCTGGATTGCTATGGGTGCTGTAATGTGTCCCTGCTGCGAGTGTCCGGTGAACCCGCTAAGTGTAATGGTGGATGTGGTCGGCCACGTGTCTGAGTGTGCCGTGGTTGTGGAGTTAATGGTGGTGCGGGATCCTCCTGTGTCCCAGAGTAATTCTATGGGCTTCCCTTTGATTTTCGCTGTGACTATGGGCCTCCCTGATGGATCCCATAGTGTGTCACAGACCCAAGTGGGGGAGCCCGGACACCGTCAGTCCGTCTCGTCCACATTGGTGGGTCCTGACTGTACTGTAACATTATGGATCGGTTTTGCCTTACTGCGGTTCAGAGTGCCTGTTTGCTGGCCTCTCTGTGATCGCTGGGGTGCTTGGCACTCTTTAGCCCAATGCCCTAACTGTCTACAGTTATAGCATTCCTGTCCTTTCTGCTGAGGGCTGCTCTTGCCTTCATTTACCCATGCGGGCTTCTGGTGCTCTCTGACTGCTTGAATATCTGCAGCAGCCTGAGCCTCTTCTGGGGATCTAACTTTGCCTTTTTCCTGAAGCGATTGCTCCCAAGCGCGGGACAATCTTTTCAGGACCCATTTCTCGTTATGGGCCTCTTCTGAGGGGTCATAGCTGTTGCAAGCGCTCTGTCCTGCTTCTGTTGCGTGGGAGATTATTGTGCGCGTCCATTTAACCATGTTTTCGCGGGTTAAATGCGCTCTATCTAATTGTCCAAAAACTGCGCTGAAATGAATCCACAGCCTTCCTGCGAATGCTGTGGGGTGTTCGGATCTTTTCTGCCTGCATTTGTTTAATCCTTCTACTGGGTCACCTTTATTGTACCCTATGGCATCTAAAATGGCGGTGTGCATCTCCTCTAGGCTGCCTCCTGCCACGTTCTGTGGGTCGGGGAGGGCTGCTACTACACTTTGGTCTAAACTCAGCACGGTGAGCTTAACCTGCTCTCTCTCATCCAGGCCGTACATGGTAGCCTGCTGTTTCACTTTAGCGAAGAACTGGTGGGGGTCTGCGGTGGGGAGGAACGGAGTGATCTTTTCACAAGCGTCCCTTAGCTGGGTTACTGTTAAAGGGGTGGTGTAGGTTATGTCTGGGGCGCCTTCTGATTCGGCTTTTCTCTGCGTGGTTACGGGATTCATGGGTGCGGTTATGGTCTGAGCTGTGGGGGGTTGGGGTGCCTGTCGTTTCTGCTGAGCTGCTGGCGCACATGTTCCCTGAACATAACGCTGCGCTGTCTCACTTAATTCCTGCCAATCTGGGGCATTTTCCCCATCTAACTGAGCTCCAAAGGTGCTTTGGAAGCCATTCTGCACCGAAAGCAGAGATTGCAATTCCGCAATCTGTTTCCTGCATTTCGCGTGGTCAACTGTGCTTTGTCTTTGTTCGGTCGTTGCAGCATGGAGTGCTCTCAAAGCTGCTTTGAGATCAGAACATTGCCTCTGCAATGCCTCCACCTGCTTCTCCGATTCCTGTCTTATCAGAACGGCACGTTGCACGTCCTGATAGGCTTTCTCATACTGGGTCTGGGAACTGCTCAGATGAGCTAGACAAGACTGATGAGCCCTTTTGGCATCATCCACCTCTCTATCCTTCTCTGCCAACTTCCCTTTTAGATCCAGATTCTCCTTCTCGATGTCCCTGACATCGACCTTACTCATCCTATTCCTCTCTTCTAAATCTGTCCGGAGCGTCCTGATGACCTCCTCTGCGCCTCGCAACTGTGCCAAGCAGGACACAATCGCCATCGGCTTGCGTGCTTTACCTAGGTTCTTTTTGTGTATTTGAGAGAGGTTCTCCCACCAAGTATGACCTATACTCCCGGGACCTGTCTCCTCATTTGCACAAAACTCTTTCCAAAGGGGCCATCCCTTTCCTTGTAAATATTTGCGGAGTTCCAGCTCCCACGTGGGACACTGGCCTACCCTGCTACTGCTGCTGGTCGCTGCGACCACAAACTTTTCTGGATCCATCAGACGTTCCATTGCCTGCATGGCCATTTCCTCTGACTCTCTTTGTATAATTTGGAACAGGGGGTTGTTGGGGTTGTGTTTCAAGAAACGGGTACGGCTTACGCTATGTTCCGTTAACAAAACTACCGAAAGTTTGTCGCAACAAAAAGCTTTCAGTTTTACCTTACAGCCCTGTTAGTACGCATGCACTAAACACACTTCCGAATTACGCTTATTATTTTGAACACCTTGAATACTTGTGATCTCTTTCTTTCTCTGCAATTTGGAGTTCTAATTCAAATTTCAGGGTCCTGGACGGTGTGGGGTTTCCACTTACAACCGTGTCCCGCCAGGAAGTCGCCACTAAATGTTGCACGTTTTACTATGGGCGTAAAACGCGTTTATTGGAGTGTATTAACACGCCTCCGTATTCGACGTGTGCTTAACACTACTAGGCTCTGTTGTATGTAATTATTCAGCTCTGGGAGTCGCCAGTTGCCGTATAGACAACGTCACAAGTATTCCAAGGTCAAGTTCAAAGTAATAAAGACGATACACCGATTAGTAAGGTTCAAACGATCAATATTTATTATACAGTTATAATAAATACTCATGCACACACTAAGAGACTAAGCTATAACTAAACTTAAGTGAACAGAATACTTATCTAACAGGAACAGGCAAGGTCAGAGAACGAGGCCTTCGTCCTGGTCTTGTACTGTAGTGGGCTTGGATCGCGTAGCGAGCGTTGAACTTACGGTTTCGGCGGCTGGTGCTCAACGGCTGGAGTCAGGATGCAAGATGTCTATCAGGGCCGGAGCACGGGTTTAACAGACCGGGCTCTGTGGGGAATTTGCCTTTATATCCCTCTCTAATGTCCTTGCCCCCTTCTAGGCGGGCTCTACCTTTCGGTACCGATTGGAGCGTTTCCAAACGGTTACCTTCGAAATCCTCCAATGCGGGGGCTTTCCTCGATGTTGGGGGGTGGTTTCGATATTCGTTACTCTGGTGCCATCCTGCCTGCACAACCAATTAAGTGTTACATTGAGATGGAAATGTTGCCATTGTTTGTGCCTGGATCTGGGCTGCCTCATCAGAATGCTAAGCGCTTTGCCATTAACACCTTTGGCTTGGAGATCTTGCACCTGGCCAGAAACGGGTTTGCTGCTTGCAAAATGCTAATTAGTTGAGAGCAGGCTGTCTGTTCTCACTAAACAGGCTTTTTTCCTTCTGTCTTCCATTTTAGTTTGGCTCAGTGTCCATTTTGCGTGGCCAGCATGGCTACAATGTTATCTTGATCCTATAATGTATAAGAATCGCCTTCTTTTCTGTACTATCGCAGACTTGGGACGGACTCAGCAGTTTGTAATTGACTGCTTTCCGACTTCAAATCTCAGCCATACTGCTAGCAGTCAGTTCAAATTCGGAAATAAAGTTCAGTTTTGCTTACCTAATGAATGCTGTTTGAATTTCTCTATCACAGTCAAGACGCGGGGAAAATATAAAATACAACAGTGGGGCACATGCAAGGCGCCCAGGCCTCAGTACCGCACGCCCGAGTAGCGCTGGAAGGGCACCATGCTGTGTGGGAGCCACAGCACGGGGATGCTGAGGGGGAGGAGGAGGAGGAGGAGGAGCATGCGCCACGACCACGGAGGTGTCCGATGCAACACCATGTGTACCGGCCCCGCATGTCCTTCGAGGACCTCCCGTTCAGGGCGTACAGGAGGAGACTGCGGATAAGCCGCGAGACCGTCGCCCACATCTGCCTGATGGTACATCTGGCACCACGCGGGACTGGGGGTGGACATGCCATCCCAGTGGCTGTCAAGGTGATGGCCGCCTTCAACGTCTTCGCGACGGGGTCGTTCCAGTCGCCGAGTGGGGACCTGTCCGGCATCTCCCAGCCATCGGTGCACAAGTGCATCCGAGCCGTCACCGACGCCCTGTACAACATCGCAGACCGATACGTACAGTTCCCATTGGACCGCGCCCACCAGGATACCCGCTCAGTGGGGTTCGCCGCTGTTGCCCGGACACCCATGGTGCAGGGGGCGATCGATGCAGTGCACATCGCCATGTGGCCCACCTCGGAGGAAAGGACCATGTTCCTAAACAGGAAGGGTACACATTCAAAGAACGTGTAGGTTGTCTGCGACCACAGGAGTACAATCCTGCACGTCTGCGTCAGGTACCCTGGCAGTGTGCATGACTCTTTTATATTGGCCCAATCGTTCATCCCCGCCATGTTCGAGGGACATCCCCCCCCACCCCCGGGCTGAGGGGTTGGTTGCTGGGCGACAAGGGTAACCCGCTGTGGTCGTGGCTGATGACATAGAACATAGAACATAGAACACTACAGCACAGTACGGGCCCTTCGGCCCTCGATGTTGCGCCGACCTGTGAAACCATCTGAAGCCTATCTGACCTACACTATTCCATTTTCATCCATATGTCTATCCAGTGACCACTTAAATGCCCTTAAAGTTGGCGAGTCTACTACTGTTGCAGGCAGGGCGTTCCACAACCCTACTACTCTCTGAGTAAAGAAACTGCCTCTGACATCTGTCCTATATCTTATCACCCCTCAATTTAAAGCTATGTCCCCTCGTGTTGGTCATCACCATCCGAGGAAAAAGACTCTCACTGTCCACCCTATCTAACCCTCTGACTATCTTATATGTCTCTATTAAGTCACCTCTCAGCCTTCTCCTCTCTAACGAAAACAACCTCAATTCCCTGAGCCTTTCCTCGTAAGACCTTCCCTCCATACCAGGCAACATCCTAGTAAATCTCCTCTGAACCCTTTCCAAAGCTTCCACATCCTTCCTATAATGTGGTGACCAGAACTGCACGCAGTACTCCAGGTGCGGCCGCACCAGAGTTATGCATTCCTGTTACTCCTTCCAAAGTGAACCACCTCACACTTTTCCGCATTAAACTCCATCTGCCAGCTCTCAGCCCAGCTCTGCAGCTTATCTATGTCCCTCTGTATCCTATAACATCCTTCAGCACTATCTACAACTCCACCGACCTTCGTGTCATCTGCAAATTTACTAACCCATCCTTCTACACCCTCTTCCAGGTCATTTATAAAAATGACAAACAGCAGTGGCCCCAAAACAGATCCTTGCGGTACACCACTAGTAACTGAACTCCAGGATGAACATTTGCCATCAACCACCACCCTCTGTCTTCTTTCAGCTAGCCAATTACTGATCCAAACCGCTAAATCACCTTCAATTCCATACTTCCTTATTTTCTGCAATAGCCTACCATGGGGAACCTTATCAAACGCCTTACTGAAATCCATATACACCACATCAACAGCTTTACCCTCATCCACCTGTTTGGTCACCTTCTCACAAAACTCAATAAGGATTGTGAGGCATGACCTACCCTTCACAAAACCGTGTTGTATCGCTAATCAACTTGTTCTTTTCAAGATGATTATAAACCCTATCTCTTATAACCTTTTCCAACATTTTACCCACAACCGAAGTAAGGCTCACAGGTCTATAATTACCAGGGTTGTCTCTACTCCCCTTCTTGAACAAGGGACAACATTTGCTATCCTCCAGTCTTCCGGCACTATTCCTGTCGACAAAGACAACATAAAGATCAAGGACAAGGGCTCTGCAATCTCCTCCCTGGCTTCCCAGAGAATCCTAGGATAAATCCCATCTGGCCCAGGGGACTTATCTATTTTGACATTTTCTAAAATTGCTAACACCTCCTCCTTTTGAACCTCAATTCCATCTAGCCTGGTCGACTGAACCTGAGTGTTCTCCTCGACAACATTGTCTTTCTCCAGTGTAAACACTGACGAAAAATATCCATTTAATGCTTCCCCTATCTCCTCTGATTCCACACACAACTTTCCACTACTATCCTTGATTGGCCCTAATCTTACTCTAGTAATTCTTTTGTTCCTGATATACCTATAGAAAGCCTTAGGGTTTTCCTTGATCCTATCCGCCAACGACTTTTCGTGTCCTCTCCTCGCTCTTCGTAACTCTCCCTTTAGGTCCTTCCTGGCTAACTTGTAACTCTCAAGTGCCCTAACTGAGCCTTCATGTCTCATCCTAACATAAGCCTTCTTCTTCCTCTTGACAAGTGCTTCAACTTCCTTAGTAAACCACGGTTCCCTTGCTCGACATCTTCCTCCCTACCTGACAGGTACATACTTATCAAGGACACGCAGTAGCTGTTTCTTGAAAAAGCTCCACATTTCGATTGTACCCATCCCCTGCAGTTTCCTTCCCCATCCTATACATCCTAAATCTTGCCGAATAGCATCATAATTGCCTTTCCCCCAGCTATAATTCTTGCCTTGCGGTATATACCTATCCCTGCCCATTGCTAAAGTAAACATAACCGAGTTGTGATCACTATCACCAAAGTGCTCACCTACATCTAAATCTAACACCTGGCCGGGTTCATTACCCAGTACCAAATCCAATGTGGCCTCGCCCCTTGTTGGCCTGTCTACATACTGTGTCAGAAAACCCTCCTGCACACACTGCACAAAAACTGACCCATCTATAGTACTCGAACTATAGTATTTCCAGTCAATATTTGGAAAGTTAAAGTCCCCCATAACAACTACCCTGTTACTCTCGCTCCTGTCAAGAATCATCTTTGCAATCCTTTCCTCTACATCTCTGGAACTATTCGGAGGTCTATAGACAACTTCCAACAGGGTGACCTCTCCCCTACTGTCCCTAACCTCGGCCCATACTGCCTCAGTAGACGAGTCCTCAAATGTCCTTTCTACCACCGTAATACTTTCCTTGATTAACAATGCCACACCCCCCCCCTGCATGGAGGCCTGCATGGAGGCCACAGACCGGTGCGGAGCAATGCTACAATGATGCCCATGCAGCGACCAGGGGTGTGGTCAAGAGGTGCTTTGGGCTGCTGAAGATGCGCTTCATGTGCCTGGACCGCTCTGGAGGGGTCCTCCAGTACCCGCCGGAGAGTGTCAGCCGCATCGTCATGGTCTGCTGCATCCTCGACAACATAGCCCAGCAGAGGGGCGATGTGCTGGAGGAGGAGGAGGGGGACGGTCAGGATGAGGGGAACTCCTCCCCACATGAGGGGGATGGCGAGGGGGGAGTCGATGCATGGGACATGGGGGTTAGACGGGAACACGAGGCTGCCCGGCGCCGCCGGCTGGGCCAGGAGGCATGGGAGGCGCTGGTAGCTGCACGTTTCGGCGACCACGGTGGGCTGCAGTAGTGATGGGCATGGGCACAGGCAGCGAGTTCGGCATCTCCCCAACGGACGACCGCCCCCACCTCCCCCACCCCCACCACCACCATAACACCCTCACCTACCTGATGTACCATCAATTCGACTCAAGACACATTTAGGATCCGAACTGTTGCTTTAATCAGCTAGTTGTTAGCCTGGTGGTCGACTACAGAGAATGAACGACCGCCGGGAACTCTGGGTACTTATACCCCGCCTCCGCTTGCCTCTCGACCAATTGGAGAGCAGTCACATGACTAGTCCCAACCAATCGGGTGAGAGCCACATGACCAGCCAGAGCCAATGGGAAGCCAGTGCTCTGCACCAATGGCAGTGCTCATATCTATACCACCACATTCATCCCTTGTGGAGAAAGAAGGGGGGGTAAGTGGGAGAGAGGGAGGGAGTCCGAGGACTGGTGGTTTGAGCAGCGAAAATCGATAGGGGTGAGCTGCCCACTGGCTCGTGGCAAAACAATACTATTACTACTAACAACAGAATAATCACGAAATGTCCAAGAAAAAAAATGGCAAAACAATACTACTACTACTAATAACAACAGAATAAAACGAAATGTCCAAAAAAAGTCCCATGGCCGCATCAGATGGAGACGATCAGCCTGTCGGGTGCCCGTGGTGTTCTGGTGGACCGTCGCAGTGGAGCCGGTGATGTCGGGCCGATGGTCGTCCTTGCCTCCGGGAGCGTCGGTTGTAGATATGTCTCCGTACCCCGGGCCGGTGGTGGAAACGCTGTAATCGGGGGAGAGGGGGCATGTGCGCTGGGTCGTGGGGGCGCGGGGGGCGCTGGGGGGAATTGGGGTTGGGGGGGAGGTGTTGATGTAGGGGAAGAATGCCGCACGCCGGCGGGTGTCAGGTCCCGGCGCGAGACCGTATCCTGCCGACCGTCGGGATACTCCACATACGCGTACTGCGGGTTAGCGTGGAGTAACTGGGCTCGCTCAACCAACGGGTCGGACTTCTGCACCCGCACATGCTTCCGGAGCAAGATGGGCCCGGGGGTGGCCAGCCACGTCGGGAGAGGGGATACGGAGGACGACTTCCTGGGGAAAACAAGAAGATGTTCATGAGGTGTTTGATTAGTGGTAGTACAGAGGAGGGACCGGATTGAGTGAAGGGCGTTGGGGATGACCTCTTGCCAACGGGGGATAGGGAGATCTCTGGACCGTAGGGCCAGCAGGATGGTCCTCCAAATGGTGCCATTCTCCCGCTCGACCTGACCGTTACCCCGGGGGTTATAACTGGTCGTCCTGCTGGAGGTTATGCCCCTGCTGAGCAGGAACTGACGCAGTTCGTCACTCATAAAGGAGGAACCCCGGTCGCTGTGGATGTACGTGGGGTAACCGAACAGGGAGACGATGGATAGGAGGGCCTTTTTGATGGTTGTTGTGGTCATGTCGGGACAGGGAATGGCGAAAGGGAATCGAGAGTATTCGTCGATAACACTCAAGAAATACGTGTTACGGTTGTTGGAGGGGAGGGGACCCTTGAAGTCTATACTGAGATGTTCAAAGGGGCGGGATGCCTTGATCAGATGCGCTCGTTTGGGGTTTGCACTCGGCGCAGATGTGGCAGTCCCTAGTGACCGTCCTGACTTCCTCGACGGAGTAGGGCAGGTTGCGGGTCTTAATAAAATGGTAGAAATGGGTGACCCCATGATGGCAGAGGTCCGTGTGGAGGGAGCGGAGGGGGTCAATTTGCGCGCTGGAGCAGGCACCGCGGGATAGGGCATCGGAAGGCTCGTTGAGCTTCTCAGGACGATATAAGATATCGTCGTTGTACGTGGACAACTCGATCCGCCACCGCAAGATCTTGTCGTTCTTGATCTTGCCCCTCTGTGCATTGTCGAACATGAAAGCTACTGACCATTGGTCTGTGAGGAGGGTTACCCTCCTGCCGGCCAGATAGTGCCTCCAATATCGCACAGCTTCGACTGTGGCCTGTGCCTCCTTTTCCACCGAGGAAAGGTGGATTTCGGAAGCGTGGATGGTTCGTGAAAAGAAGGCCACGGGTCTGCCCGCTTGGTTCAGGGTGGCCGCCAGAGCTACGTCAGACGCGTCGCTCTCGACCTGGAATGGGAGGGTCTCGTCGATAGCATGCATCGTGGCCTTTGCGATATCTGCTTTGATGCGGCTAAAGGCCTGGCGGGCCTCCATTGACGGGGAAAGGAGGTGGACTGGATGAGGGGGCGGGCTTTGTCGGCGTAGTTGGGGACCCACTGGGCTTAATAGGAGAAGACGCCCAGGCAGCGTTTGAGGGATTTGAGGGAGTTGGGGAGAGGGAGTTCCATCAGGGGGCGCATGCATTCGGGATCGGGGCCTATCACTCCGTTACGCACTAGCAAGGATGGCTAGACGGTCGGTGCTAAACACGCACTTATCCTTATTGGAAGTTAAATTAAGGGGTTTTGCGGTTCGGAGGAATTTTTGGAGGTTGATGTCATGGTCCTGCTGGTCGTAGCCGCAGATGGTGACGTTATCGAGATACGGGAAGGTAGCCCATAAACTGTGCTTGTCGACCATTCGGTCCATCTCCCGCTGGGAGACCGAGACCCCATTTGTGACACCGAATGGAACCCTGAGGAAGTGGTAGAGGCGCCCATCTGCCTCAAACGCGGTGTACTTTTGATCACTCGCGCGAATAGGGAGCTGGTGGTAGGCGGACTTAAGGTCCACCGTGGAGAAGACTTTGTATTTCGTGATCCTGTTAACCAGGTCAGAAATACGGGGGAGAGGATACACGTCCAGCTGCATAAACCTGTTGATGGTCTGACTGTAATCGATGACCATCCGGTTTTTCTCCCCAGTCCGAACTACCAGCACTTGGGCTCGCCAGGGACTGTTGCTGGCCTCGATAACTCCTTCCTTAAGGAGCCTCTGGACCTCGGACCCGATGTAGGTCCGGTCTTGGGCACTGTATCGTCTGCTCCGAGTGGCGACTGGTTTACAATCTGGGGTGAGATTAGCAAACAAGGAAGGGGGGCCCGCTTTGAGGGACGCGAGGATGCAGACAGTAAGAGGGGGAATAGGGCCGCTGAATTGGAAGGTCAAGCTCTGCAGGTTGCACTGGAAATCCAGGCCCAAAAGTGCCGGAGCGCATAGACGGGGGAGAATGAGGAGTTTGAAATTTTTGAAAACCCTCCCCTGGACTGTGAGGTCCGCTATGCAGCACCCGGTGATTTGGACGGAATGCGAACCTGAGGCCAATTCAATTTTATGTTTAACTGGGTGGATGAGGAGCGCGCAGCGTCTTACCGTGTCGGGGTGGACAAACGTTTCCGTGCTGCCGGAGTCCAGCAGGCACCTCATTTTGTGTCCGTTGAGCTGCATCGTCGTTGTAGTCTTGGCGAGCGAGCGTGGTTGCGACTGGTCGAGCTTGATGGAAGCCAGTCGTGGTGAGAGTTCCAGATCCTCCTCAGTGTCAGAGTAGTCGCTTGCAGGGCCTTCCGAGTTGATCCAAGATGGCGGCGCCCATGGCTCGCACGTGGAGTCGGGGTCCCAAGGTGGCGGCACCCAGGACTCGCACGTGGAGCCGTGGCCCCAAGATGGCGGCGCCCAGGACCCGCACATGGAGCCGGGGCCCCAAGATGGCGGCGCCCATGGCCCGCACATGGCGTCCGGGGCCCAAGATGGCGGCGCCCGTGGGAGCCTCGTGGCGGCTGGGGGCAGAGTCAGCGGCGTCTGCGGGCCGGTCGGGGCAGCAGGGGGCGCGGGTCGGGAGGACCGTGGGGCCATTGCGGGAGCCGGGATGCAGGCCGGAGAGGTTGGTGCGCAGCGTGGGGCCCTGGGGAGGCCCGGGGGGGGGCCATCCGCGGTCGCTGCGCAGAACAGCAGCAACCGACTTGGTCTGGCAGACCACCGCGTAGTGGCCCTTCTTCCCGCAGCTCTTACACAGAGCGGAGTGGGCCGGGCAGCGGGGGGGGGGGTGCTTTGAGAGGCCACAGAAATAGCAACGGGGCCCCGCTAGTTTGTCGGAGCGACCCCCAGCGCAGGCTTGGGGGGGGGTCGGGGTCCACGGAGGATGGAGTGGCACGTGCCATGAAGTCCAGGGGGTTGCTGCGCGGCCGGGGCCGCATGCGCGGGCGTTCAGGTCAGCAACCTCCAGGGAGGTTGCCAGTGTCTGTGCCTCAGCTAGGCTGAGGGTGTTCTTCTCCAGCAATCGTTGGCGGATAGAAGGAGACTGCATGCCAGCAACGTAAGCGTCTCTGATTAAAAGTTCCATGTGCTCAGTCGCCGAAACTTGGAGACATGCGCACGTTCTCCCTAGAGCTGCGAGGGCCTGGTAAAACTCGTCGAGGGACTCACCAGGGAACTGTTGTCTGGTCGTCAGGAGATGCCGTGCGTATACTTCGTTGACCGGCCGGAGAAAGTGTCCTTTGAGAATCTCCACGGCCGCATCAAAGTCGCCTTCGTCTTCGATCATTGAGTAGATCGCTGTGCCCATGCATGAGTGGAGGATGTGGAGTTTCTGCTCCTTGGTGGGCTTGCTGGCTGCAGTTGTCAGGTAGCTATTAAAACACGCCTGCCAGTGTTTAAAGATTGCAGATGCATTTGAAGCATGTGGGCTGGTGCGGAGGCAGTCAGGCTTGATGCAAAGCTCCATTCCAAAATTCTAGCTGATTAAATTGATGTACCATCAATTCGACTCAAGACACATTTAGGATCCGAACTGTGGCTTTAATCAGCTAGTTGTTAGCCCGGTGGTCGACTAGAGAATGACCGACCGCCGGGAACTCTGGGTACTTATACCCCACCTCGGAGGCGGGGCCTACTTGCCTCTCGACCAATTGGAGAGCAGTCACATGACTAGTCCCAACCAATCGGACGAGAGGCACATGACCAGACAGAGCCAATGGGAAGCCAGTGCTCTACACCAATGGCAGTGCTCATATCTATACCACCACACTCCCCCACCCCAAACCCCCACCAGCACCACAACACCCGCATGCACACCACCCCTCCATGACATATCTGATGCCTGATCAGTGCTCTTGGGCAGACCCCTTGTTCAGCTGACCAGTGTCGGAAGAAGATGCATGACCTCACCAGGGCTGCCAGTGTAAGCGCCAAGAAGGGTGCCCCCGGGTCACAACCATCCCTCCCCCCTTTACTTAATCACCCACCTTCCCCCCTGGCACGGGGGGTGGAGGAGGATTGGGGCAGAGTGAGTTGAGGGTGGTTCACAAAGTTGTCACAGACCCAGCACTCTGGCCCCCGTGGAGAGATGCAATCGTCTTATTACAACTTGACCCCCAAACTGTACCAGTATCTGAACGGACTGCTGATACCTGCCGTATTGTAATAATCTACCTCTGCCCTGTTGCATGTTTTACTTGAGTGTAATACGCGTTTATTGGAGTGTATTAACACGCCTCCGTTTAAAGGCCGTGTGCTTAACACTGCTAGGCTCTGTATGTGTAAATTTCAGCTCGGGAGTCGCCAGGTGTCGTATAAACACCTCACAAATATTCCAAAGTCAGGTTCAAAGTAATAAAACTATACACCGATTAGTAAGTTCCAACGATCAATATTTATTATACAAATATAATAAATACGCATGCACACGCTAAAGACTAATACCTATTTCTACTATTAAACGACTAAATACTTATCTAAGTGGGAAGCAGCAAGGTCAGGGGACAAGGCCTTTGGTCCTTTCTTAGCTGCACCTTCTGTTCGTTCTTAGAAGAGTACTGTATAAGTTCACGTAGCGAGCGTCGTTTTGGGACTTACTGAACGATGGCTGGTGCTCAACGGCTGGTGATGGAAGACAGGATCTGGAGACTGGAGTCGAAGTCGAAACAGCAAGCCGGAGCAACAAAACAGCGGAGCCGGAGCAAAACAGACAGGACCATGTGTGGGGGTCTATCTTTATAGTGGTCCCCAATGTCCGTGCCTTTTCGGGGCGGGCTTTACCTTCCATGCATTGATTGGATCAATTCCCAATCGATGTCTCACTAATCCCCCAATCTGAGGGTCCCTTCTCGATGTGTGGGGCGGTCTCTAGGGTCTTTTTGAGATGGATACTTCTGGTGCCGTTTTGTCTGGGCCTTCACTTAAAGTATCTATTCAAAACCAAATGTTGCTATTGTGTGTGCCCAGATCTGGATTGCCTCATTAATATGCAAAGCGTTTTGCTATTAACACCTTTGGTTGAGATCTTCCACCTGGCCAGAAACTAGTTTTGCTATGTGCAGAATGCTAATCAGTCTTTGCAGACTGCTTGTCTTGGCTAAACTGCTTTTTCCCTGCAGTCTTAGCAGTTCTCCATTTTGTTAGCCCAGTGTCCATCTTAGGTGGCTACAGCCCCCTCCACAACAGGCCAAGACCGCTCACAACACCCGTGAGCGGAACAAGACGGAAGGGGGTTCGCCCATCCTGCGGCCCCTCACCACTTTTGAGCAGAGGGCCCTGGGCCTTGTTGGGGGATCTGCTACTCGGGAGATCGCGCAACGTGAGGTTGGCGGAGCTGCAACAAGTGAGACAACCCTGCATGACAAACACCCCCCCCCCCTCCCCCATCCTCTGTCCCTTCACACACCCTGCCCACTGGGACACATCCCCCATCCTCTGTCCCTTCACACACCCTGCCCACTGGGATACCTCCCCCATCCTCTGTCCCATCACACACCCTGCCCACTGGGACACCTCCCCCATCCTCTGTCCCTTCACACACCCTGCCCACTGGGATACCTCCCCCATCCTCTGTCCCTTCACACACCCTGCCCACTTGGACACCTCCCCCATCCTCTGTCCCTTCACACACCCTGCCCACTTGGACACCTCCTCCATCCTCTGTCCCTTCACACCCTGCCCACTTGGACACCTCCCCCATCCTCTGTCCCTTCACACTCTGCCCACTGGACACCTCCCCCATCCTCTGTCCCTTCACACACCCTGCCCACTGGGTTACCTCCCCCATCCTCTGTCCCTTCACACACCCTGCCCACTGGGTCACCTCCCCCATCCTCTGTCCCTTCACACCCTGCCCACTGGGACCGTCCAGCGCCCGGCCGAGCGTCTCAAAATAACCCGTTTCATTCTCTTCCCTAGGACGTGATGCCGAACGACCAGGGCCGTCTAGCTCCAGACGGACACAGGCATCTGCCCCCACCTCACCCGGGGCCGCACGTCAGAGGGTGCCTGATCAGCGGGGAGTCCCATCCTCCCCAACCAAATCTGTGGAGCAGGACGCCCAGAGGGCGGCGACACCACAAGAGAGAGAAATGGCCCGCGAACGCCCTGCGGCCTCTCAGCGGGCCGATGACATAGAGGAGGCGTCAAACCAAGACGACCTCGAGCTTGCGGCACAGCTATCTCCCACACCATCCACCATCCCAGAGACACTCACCCCGGTGGCCCTATTTAGTGATGAGTCTCCTGGGTCACAGTCTGGGTCGCACATCACAGCTGAGCAGGTACAGCAGGTGGAGGTCGGAGCAGCCGAGGGCCCGGACTGGCGGAGGCCAGGCCAGGCCCAGCATGCAGCTGGCTCCCAGACGTTTTCAGAGTTCCTGGACTTTCTCAACCCACCCGCACAGCCGATGCATCAAGAAACCCAGGATAACAATGACGGGATGAGGGCTGTCTTCCAGACTCTGCAGACGCTGTTAGAGGAGTCGAACCGCGTCCACGAGCAGGGAGTGGTGCCGCTCATGGCAGAAACCCAGGCCGACACCGCACGGGTGGCATCCGCGGTGGAGGCAATGGGTGAAACGGTTTCGGCCATGGGTCAGGTTATGCAAGACGTTGGGCTTCACGTGCAGGCGTCATCCTCGGCCCTGGACAGGGTTGCCCTCTCACAGGCAGCAATGCGCCAGAGCCAAAACGACATTGCCGGCGTCCTGCAGGCCTTGGCCGAGTCTCAGCAGGTCATTGGCCAGTCGCAGCACGCCATGGCACAGTCCCAGCAGTCGATGGCACAGTCCCAGCAATCAGTCGCGGAGAGCATCAACCGCCTGACACATGTGCTGGATGGCGTCATGCACACACAGGTTGAGGTCGCACAGTCCCTGGCGGGAATGTCTAACTCCCTGGACTCCGTCTCTGCAAACCTTCGGATCCTGGTGGATATCGTTGCAGGCCTCCAGGACTGGCAGCGCCAGGTGTCGGTGGCGCGACGGGGCACCTCCCCGCTCGCACCTCTGTCCCAAAGTGAGGCCCGGGGGCTACCGGGCTCCCGAGGGAGGAGGAGGTTTCGGGGTCCGTCCCATTAACTCCATCACGGGACGTCCCGGAATTCTCGGCCTCCCCCCGTCCCATCCCTGGTGCATCAGGTGGGCAGCAGGCAGAGCAGGGTGGCACAACGTCACCCAAGACGCCCGCAGAGCAGCCTGGCCCATCAAGGCCGGGTCGCCCCAGGAAACGCTTGCCGAAGGAGAAACAAGTCGAAGGGGGCGATTCGCAGCAATCCTCCTCCACTCCTGCTGTATCATCTGGGGAGTCACTTAGACGTAGTGGTAGGGCCCGTAAGGCAACAAAGATAGACACTGAGTAAGTTAGCACGGGTGAAGGGCACAGTTTAGTTGTAGGGGCTAGGGCACCTGTAAATGTTTGTTCACATTAAACGCACTGTTCCACCTTACTTGTAATACCGTGTGATTGTTCCACAGCCACAGGATTCGTGATGGTGACCGAGTGTCGCTGGGGTTGACGAGCGGTGAAACTTCGGTACCGGGTGTGCAGTCCCTCCCCCCCCCCCCCCCCCCCCCCACCCCCTCCCTCCCACAGCTAGCCCACGCGGGCACGTGATGGAGTGTCAGTGACGATCTCAGCGGCCATCAAGGTGGATGGTTCAGCTATTGCCATGGGTCAGACTCTAACGATTCTGAGCTCACAGCTCTTCGCAGAGCGGGCTGTCATCATTCCACATGGCAGTGATCACACCCGCTGACACAGCCATCAATGTTGTACCATACCGTCTGGACCCAGTGGTAAGGGTGATGTCTAAGTGGAGCAGTGTACACTGAGAGGGGGTTGGGGGGGTTGTGGAAGTTGTGTGTTGACCCTCTGCAAGACTAGCGATGCAGGCGGTCGTTTGGTGCTCAGCGGGGACGTCACATGCGACGCGTGAACCGTGCTGCCACCAAGGCGTCGCGTGCCCGCCGGGTCCGTCGTGCCGCCTCCTGGACATCACCAGCACCTGGGTCGTGTCTGCGTGCTGCACCTGCCACTCCACCAGCCTCCTCCTCCTCCTCCTCCTCTGTGCTGGCACCACTGCCACTGGCTTCTCCCTCCGCCTCCTGCAGCAGGTCATCTTCCCTCTGCATCGCGATGTTGTGCAGCGCACAGCTGACCACAACAATGCGAGCGACCCTGTCGGCCTGGTACTGCAGGGCCCCTCCGGAGCGGTCCAGGCACCTGAATCTCATCTTCAGGCGGCCAAGGCAGCGCTCCACCACACCCCTGGTTGCTGCATGGGCCTCGTTGTATCGGGTTTCCGCATTGGTCTGAGGCCTCCGTATAGGCGTCATCAGCCAAGACCTCAGCGGATAACCCCTGTCGCCTAGCAACCAGCCCCTCAGCCGGGGGGACGCCCCTCAAACATCGCAGGGATGTACGGCTGCGCCAGTATGTAGGAGTCATGCACACTCCCTGGGAACCTTGCACAGACGTTCATGATCCTCATGTGGGGGTCACATACCACCTGGATATTCATGGAGTATGTCCCCTTCTGTTTGTGAACACCTCCCTATCCCCTGCAGGCGGGCGCATGGGGACGTGAACACAATCGATTGCCCCCTGCACCATCGGTATCCCGGCCACGCTGGCAAATCCACGAGCTCGTGAGTCTTGACTTGCTTGGTCCTCGGGAAAGGTGATGTAGCGGTCCGCGATGGCATAGAGGGCATCGGTCACATCCCGAATGCACCTGTGCACCGATGACTGGGAGATCCCGGAGAGGTCCCCGCTCGGAGACTGGAAGGAGCCGGTCGCATAGAAGTTCAGAGCGACCGTCACCTTGATGGCAACCGGGATCGCGTGTCCTCCCCCCGTTCCACGTGGGGCGAGGTGCGCCACGAGCTGACAGATATGTATCACCGTCTGCCTACTCAGCCGGAGTCTCCTCCTGCAGGTGATGTCCGTCATTGTTAGGAAAGAGACCCGGACACGGTACACTCTCGGCCTTGGTCGTTGCCTCTGGCGCCGTGGCTGCACCCTCACTCTCTCCTCTTCCCCCTCCTCCTCCAGGAATCTCCAGATGATGGCGCCGGAGCGAGGCGACTCTCTGCAGGCTCTCCCCAACAGATCCACTTTTAACTTTATTTATACTCGTTCTAAGCTTTTAAAAATATTCTCATCTATTTTCTTGAATTCTGTTTAATTCCCTTTTCTTCCATGTACTGAATTATCTGTTGAGCTGCTCGCAGAAAAATACTTTTCACTGTACCTCGGTACACGTGACAATAAACAAATCCAATCCAATCTAATCCAATCCTCCTCCTCCCCCCCATGCTGCTCGATGACTGGCAACTCCTCGGCCCTTCCCTCTGCTGCTGCAGCTGGCCCTGCATCCACTGCGGGTTGTGGCTGTGGATGCTGCTGCATCTCCAAATGCAGTGCAGCGGCCCCAACCACTGCGCAGAACACAGCCGTTCTGTTCGCAGACATTGTGCTAACCTACAGAAAGGTGGTGGGGGGCAGAGAAACGGGACATGTTAGACGGAGGTTAGTCGACACCTCGGCAGCCGCCTGCCACGGGATGTACCTGTGTGTCCCGGTGGCCTGGTCGCGCTGCTGACACGCGGGCAGCCTAACCCCTGGTCACTTTCTGCATCCAACGGGCAGTTAATTACGTTCTCTTCACCGGTGCGTCAGTAGCCTGTGTCCGCAAGCCACAGGGCAAACAGCGGCCTGGTCCTTGTGACCGGCACGCCATGGCATGGTGGCAGACATTTTGCAACCGGGGTTGGACTGGTCACTCGCTCACTCTCTCCCTATCCCCACCCGACTCCCACTCCCCCCATCCGTCTCCCCCACTCTCTCCCCCACTCCCCCCTCCGTCTCCCCCACTCTTCCCCCCCCCCCCCCCCCGCTCTGGACCCCCTCCCGTTCTCGGGGATGCCTTCCCCGTTGTGGGCAGACTCCAGCAGTGCGCTGAGCGGTGTGCTGAGCGGTGTGCTGAGCAGTGCGCTCACCTACTCGAAGCTCTCGTCAGCCAGCACGACTGGTTGACGAACTTGAAAAGCAGGTGTGTTGGCCGGCGTAAAAACAGTGCGTGATGACGTCGTGACTTCGGCCCATCCGGGCCGGAGAATAGCGGGGGGCCAATAAGTAGCGATTCTGGTCGTGTCGGGGGCGCGTTCGAGGCCTTTGCCGGGAATGCCGACGTGTAGTTTGTGCGGGGTTCGGAGAATAGCGGGAGGGCGTCAGACCAGCGTCGCCGTGAAAAATTGCGCGGCCCACTATTCTCCGAACCGGCATGAGTGCGGAGAATCGTGCCCAGGGTTTATAATCATATTGAAAAGAACAGGTTGATTAGCGATACTCAACACGGATTTGTGAAGGGTAGGTCATGCCTCACAAACCTTTTTGAGAAGGTGACCAAACAGGTGGATGAGTGTAAAGCGGATGATGTGGTGTATATGGATTTCAGTAAGGCATTTGATAAGGTTCCCCACGGTCGGCTATTGCAGAAAATACAGAAGTATGGAATTGAAGGTGATTTAGCGGTTTGGATCAGTAATTGGCTAGCTGAAAGAAGACAGAGGGTGGTGGTTGATGGCAAATGTTCATCCTGGAGTTCAGTTACTAGTGGTACCGCAAGGATCTGTTTTGGGGCCACTGCTGTTTGTCATTTTTATAAATGACCTGGAAGAGGGTGTAGAAGGATGGGTTAGTAAATTTGCAGATGACACGAAGGTCGGTGGAGTTGTAGATAGTGCTGAAGGATGTTATAGGATACAGAGGGACATAGATAAGCTGCAGAGCTGGGCTGAGAGGTGGCAGATGGAGTTTAATGCGGAAAAGTGTGAGGTGGTTCACTTTGGAAGGAGTAACAGGAATGCAGAGTACTGGGCTAATGGCAAGATTCTTGGTAGTGTAGATGAACAGAGAGATCTCGGCATCCAGGTACATAAATCCCTGAAAGTTGCCACCCAGGTTAATAGGGCTGTTAAGAAGGCATATGGTGTGGTAGCCTTTATCAGTAGGGGGATTGAGTTTCGGAGCCACGAGGCCATGCTGCAGCTGTACAAAACTCTGGTGCGGCTGCACCTGGAGTACTGCGTGCAGTTCTGGTCACCACATTATAGGAAGGATGTGGAAACTTTGGAAAGGGTTCAGAGGAGATTTACTAGGATGTTGCCTGGTATGGAGGGAAGGTCTTACGAGGAAAGGCTCAGGGAATTGAGGTTGTTTTCGTTAGAGAGGAGAAGGCTGAGAGGTGACTTAATAGAGACATATAGTCAGAGGGTTAGATAGGGTGGACAGTGAGAGTCTTTTTCCTTGGATGGTGATGACCAACACGAGGGGACATAGATTTAAATTGAGGGGTGATAGATAAAGGACAGATGTCAGAGGCAGTTTCTTTACTCAGAGAGTAGTAGGGGTGTAGAACGCCCTGCCTACACAGTAGTAGACTCGCCAACTTTAAGGGCATTTAAGTGGTCACTGGATAGACATATGGATGAAAATGGAATAGTGTAGGTCAGATAGGCTTCAGATGGTTTCACGGGTCGCCGCAACATCGAGGGCCGAAGGGCCCGTACTGCGCTGTAATGTTCTATGTTATGAGCCTCACGGTAGCATGGTGGTTAGCATCAATGCTTCACAGCTCCAGGGTCCCAGGTTCGATTCCCGGCTGGGTCACTGTCTGTGTGGAGTCTGCACGTTCTCCCCGTGTGTGCGTGGGTTTCCTCCGGGTGCTCCGGTTTCCTCCCACAGTCCAAAGATGTGCGGGTTAGGTGGATTGGCCATGTTAAATTGCCAGTAGTGTCCTAAAAAGTAAGGTTAAGGGGGGGGGGGTTGTTGGGTTACGGGTATACGGGTTACGTGGGTTTAAGTAGGGTGATCATTGCTCGGCACAACATCGAGGGCCGAAGGGCCTGTTCTGTGCTGTACTGTTCTATGTTCTATGTCTGTCCGTCTCCTCCATGGTGGTGTCATGTTGTGTCCTTTCATGTCTGTCTGTCCCTGTGTACCTGTGTCCGGTGTAGTCGTGTCGTGTTGTTCGACAGGTGCTGGATGCACGCGGTGTCTGCCAGGTGCTCCGGGTCGGTTACCGCGTGGACCTACGACACGCAATACACCATCATGGTTAGGCGGGTTGAGGGGGATGTGAGTCAGTACAAGATGAGGGAAAAGGGCTGAGGGGAAAGGGCTGAGGGGAGGGAGCCCAGGGGAGAGTGCTGAGGGGAAGGAGCCCAGGGGAGAGTGCTGAGGAGAGAGGGCCGAGGGGAGGGAGCCCAGGGGAGAGGGCCGGGAGAGGGCCGAGGGGAGAGGGCCGAGGGGAGAGTGCCGAGGGGAGAGGGCCGAGGGGAGAGGGCCGAGGGGAGAGGGCCGAGGGGGAGAGGGCCGAGGGGGTGAGGGCCGAGGGGGTGAGGGCCGAGGGGGTGAGGGCCGAGGGGAGAGGGCCGAGGGGAGAGGGCCGAGGGGGAAAGGGCCGAGGGGAGAGGGCTGAGGGGAGAGGGTTGTGGGGAAAGGGCTGAGGGGAGAGGGCTGGGCGGGAGAGGGCTGGGCGGGAGAGGGCTGGAGGGAGAGGGCTGAGGGGGAGAGGGCTGAGGGGGAGAGGGCTGAGGGGGAGAGGGCTGAGGGGGAGAGGGCTGAGGGGAGAGGGGAGAGGGCTGAGGGGAGAGGGCTGTGGGGAGAGGGCTGA